>NW_007377942.1:71563-76540 GCF_000475195.1 Diaphorina citri | reverse complement strand
AGAGGAAAAAGGGGCAGGGGGGGAAAAAAAAAAAAAAAAAAAAAAAAAAAAAAAAAAAAAAAAAAAATAGGCATTTGTCATATTTTAGTCCAAACCGTCATGATTGATTCCGTGAATGGATGTTGCGGGGCCCACTCAGCCTCGTGAGGAAAATGAGTAGCTATGACATATAAATGCGCATAGCGACCGGTGCCAGCATGGTAGGTAAACATTGGATGTTCGGATTATTGAGATATTGGGAAAAATACTACAATGCTGCAGTGAGCACCAAAGTTGTGATATAATAACACAAAGAAACTGCATTTATTTATTTATTATTATTCATTTATTTAAACAAATTCAGTGAGTTTAGAAGTTTAAATCAAAGTCAGGCCTCTCTAAAGTAGTCTAAAGCCCCTAGATTGAAAGTTATAGAGCTCCTAGATTTGCCCCTGGCCCAACACCGATGCTCCTTCGCACATTAACAAGTAGCTTTTAGTGTCAAATAACAGCAATACAAATGTTCATTACCAGACCTCTTGACGAGGCTTAGATCAAGATATCTTCGCTGTAGAGTACACATAGCGTAAGGATTGTCCGGCAAAATGTTGAAATAGCACGGTAGCTTTTGCTGTGGACCTAGTGTGCCCCCTTGCCCCTTGGTGTGGTGCACCCTCTGGGTACTATCCAAGTTTCACTTCTTTCTTTCAAGAGGTTTGATAGAGGGAACTGTATAACTGCTGAGGTTTTATCGTCCCAATATTGAAGAGAGGACAGGATAGGAGAAAAGTTGTTCAGGATAAAGTTCGCCCTGGACGGGGATTGAACCCTCGTCCTAGCGCTCGCAAGGCAGACGCGCTATCCTCCAAGTTAATGAGGCTGACAAGCTTCTAAGCGCTGGGTCGCGCGTTCGATTCCCGTAATGCTAAACAACAAATGTTTTAAATAAACGGAATAGATAAGGTTCGTTCTCGGAACGGCTGGCTTTCTCCTATCCTGTCCTCCTTCCTTCGCTTTGGGACGATAATTCCTTAAGCACTTTCAGTTCCCTCTATCAAACCTTTTGAAAAAAACGAGGAAAAAAACTGAGTTAGTCACGGTTTTTCCCTTATCTAAAGGCATTTTTCTGTCAGCCCATGAGCACCCTGTAAGCCTTATAAATATGCATGTGCTTTAATTAGGCCGTTGCACTTCCAATAATACCAAATGCAATTAAATCTCTTATTCTGATTTTATTAATCAACTTCATTAAACTGGTCAACGACATAATAGGAGAAATGTTGTTTAGGATAAAATCCGCCCCGGGTGGGAATCGAACCCTCGTCCTAGCGCTCGCAGGGCAGACGCGCTATCCTCCAAGTTAATTAGGCTGACAAGCTTGTAAACGCTGGGTCACGCGTTCCATTCCCGTAATGCTAAACAACAAATGGTTTAAATAAACAGAATAGATAAGGTTCGTTCTCGGAACGGCTGGCTTTCTCCTGTCCAGTCCTTCTCTCTTTGATATCGGGACGATTAGACCTTGGCAGTTACAGTTCCCTATCTATCAAACCTCTTTAAAATCATCATCATTAACAGTTTAATTGTCGAATTAACTTGAGTTTTTTTTCTGTTTTGGATTTCTCTTTCCGAGCACTTACTTTTTTGACCTGCCTCGGTGGTGTAGTGGTCAAGACGCTCGTCGGGAAATCGAGAGAGCGTTGGTTCAATCCCATCCGAGGTATGGAGTTTTATTGTCGAATTAACATATCCATAAGTATAATTTGAATATTTGACCACAGTATAATAGTAGAATAGTCTACTTTTGGAGTAAAGGGACGGGCGTTTCAGCCCATAGTGGAGACTATGTAGAGGTACCTAGGTTAGGTACATAGGTAACATAGGTAATAATAATAATAATAGTGCTTATTTATACTGCTCGCAAAGGACTGAAAAGTCCCTTTACTCTAGCAGTAGGCTACTACTATTAGCACCCTGTAAGCCTTATAAATATGCATGTGCTTTAATTAGGCCGTTGCACTTCCAATAATACCAAATGCAATTAAATCTCTTATTCTGTTTTTATTAATCAACTTCATTAAACTGGTCAACAGAGATATCAAATAAAAATCCAACATCTTATTTTACCCATGGAAATCATCATCATTAACAGTTTAATTGTCGAATTAACTTGAGTTTTTTTTCTGTTTTGGATTTCTCTTTCCGAGCACTTACTTTTTTGGCCTGGCTCGGTGGTGTAGTGATCAAAACACCCGTCGGGAAATTGGAAGGGCGTGGGTGCAATTCCAGCCGAGTTATGGAATTTTATCTCCAATATACTTGAATATTTGACCACAGTATAATAATTGTAGTAGCCTTCTGTTGGAGCAAAGGGACTTTTCAGCCCGTAGTGGGAACAATGTAGGTAGGTAGGGACATAAATAGGTCTAGCAAGGAGGTAGAAATTTCCATACCTCGGCTGGGATTGAACCCCCGCCCTCCTGTTTACCAGGCGAGCGCCTTGACCACTACACCACCGAGACAGGTGAGGTACGTAGATCTAGGACTCTATCCACAGTATAATAATTGTAGTAGCCTTCTGTTGGAGCAAAGGGACTTTTCAGCCCGTAGTGGGAACAATGTAGGTAGGTAGGGACATACATAGGTCTAGCAAGGAGGTAGAATAGACTACACTAACCAGTCACAAGAGTCATTAACGAAAATTATCCCGTGACTCAACGAATGAGTAAATGAGTGAGTCGAACATGAATGCGTATAGACTACACTAACCAGTCACAAGAGTCATTAACGAAAATAATCCCGTGACTCAACGAATGAGTAAATGAGTGAGTCGAACATGAATGAATGAGTCATGAATGAATCGCCTGAATGAATGAAATCCACTAATTACTATCCGCGAGGTCCAATAATTACTATTCGCCTCTTGTGAACCTAGGAGATGAGGTGTCCGTTCTTTAGGTAGGAACTCCCGGGTGAGATTAGGCCAGAGGGCCCAAATGTAGGACACCGAAGATTGGATGCCGAAATCGGCCTCACGCAAAACGAGTTCTAAGCTTAAACAATTTTGCACTTTGGTAGTTTATCTGGCTTTTTTTTCGAGATGTTTGATAGAGGGAACTGTAACTGCTATGGTCTTATCGTCCCGAAATCGAAGAGAAGGACAGGATATGAGAAAGCCAGCCGTTCCGAGAACGACAGACACACAGACAGACAGACAGACAGACAGACACACACACAGACACACAGACACACAGACACACAGACACACACACGGACCAATGGCAGAAACTTTGGATTTAGGCTCTAAGGACCTCAAAACGTGTTTTGGCACTAAAAACTGACCATCGAAATTTTGACCCGATTACATTACTTTCCTTCCTATAGGATAAGGAAAGTAACTTCCTATAGGATAAGGAAAGTAAAAACGAGTTAACAACGATGTAAACAAAATAAAATTTGAACGTTTTTTGCCAAGTTTTTCAAAATTTACTGTGAAAATTTCATTTATTAATCTAATTAATCCAAATTAATCGGTTTTCTACCTTAAATTCTTCTAAACTATCTGTAATATTCATCAGAATTCAGTTTTACACGATAGATTATCTACCTGAATCAAAAACGTTGTGAGAAACATACTGGAAACCATTAAACTTGAGTCCATCACCATCAGCAGGTAACACCCAAAAAAATCTTCATTCTAGTTTCCTGTTAGTAAAAAAGGAACTAATCCTTTTCCCAGTGAAATAAGTGGACATTTCGGATGGTTTTACCTTAGATAAAATATCGACAATTTGCCTGAATCATAGTGAGAAGCCTGAGAATTGAAAGAAAGATTTGTGATACCTGTACAGCTCTACTTACCAGGGATCCCTTTTTAAACAACTAAAGTGAAAAATTATTACACAATTTATATTTTCCTTACCTGGTTATTATTATTTATATCGTTGAGTAATAAAATAATTAGTTATTTAAGGCGTTAATTAATTCTCTATCCATGGAACCATAGCTGATATGATGAGCTATAATATCGCTCGCTGAGATGAATGGACGATCTTCAGGGATGGACATGGCGCTACGATCGCAATCACTTAAGATATAGAAACACATTATCACGTCACATGAGCTCACGCGATAGTAATGTAAGTGTCCTGAACGATATCACCTACACTAAAATGGGAAAACTTTGAACTAGGTACATATTTCTTACTCCCCATAAGGTCACGTGACGTGATAGTAGTGTGGCTGTCCTGAACGAGATTACCTACAATATTATGGGGAAACTTTGAACTATGTACATCTTTCTGATTACCCATAAGTCAGAGAATTGAAAGAAAGGTTTGTGATACCCGTACAGCTCTACTTACCAGGGATCCCTTTTTAAACAACTATAGTGAAAAATTGGCTGCAGGCAGTAAGCTTTGTACACTTTGGGCATTTTTTTTATTCACCTCAGTAGGTATTTATAAATTCTCAGTTTTTGATAAGTTGGGGTTAGGCTGATTTAAATAGGTACCTACTAAATAAAACAAATTTCCGAATGAACCCCCAAACCCCAATGCTAATCAAAGAAAATACTCGGTGAGAGTTTGTGAATATCTTTTCTGTTTTATTATTTCAGGAATTTATTGATTCTATCTTGCTGGGAATGACTATGAATATAAATGACCTACGTAGCTCAATGTATTGTCTTATCTATTTCACTGACACTTCTCGGCTCTTACATATACACTGAAAATACCCTTTTGAAATCGGGCCTCACTTACTTCAACTATGTCCTATTGTCAAATGTCTCGGTAATTTTAACAAATATTCTGTCCCACCCGATGTCCATGAAGAATGACTACGAAGAAGATGAAAGTAATGTGATCGAGTACACTGAGTCAAGCGTAGAAGACTATTTTAACACGTACATGAGATTGGAGCAGAAATACACAATGAGACCAAGATACGGAATCGCTCGGGCTATTTACGAGCGGAGCTTGAGAGATGAAGCCATTG
>NW_007377942.1:39696-71293 GCF_000475195.1 Diaphorina citri | reverse complement strand
AGGTAGGTACCTACGTATAGTTACCTACCTGCCTACCAAACAGGGTTTATACGCGACCTGGAAAGCCTGGAAAAGTCATGGAATCTGAAAATCGGCCAAAAATTCATGGAAAATCGTGAAAATAAAGGAAACCTGGAAAAGTCATGGAATTTGCCACACGGTCAAAAATTAAAAATGTTCAAATTAAATATCAAGTTTTTCCGATAAGATAAACGGCCTGCGGCGCGTTCCCCCTCGTATTCCTTGACGTTCTGCATATTGCATATCTTTCTATTTATTTAAATGAAGGGGTAATCTTACTGATTTTTAAGTACCTCCGCCCCCTGATTTTCTGGAAAACTCATGGAAATTTTCTGGAATAGTCATGGAATTTCATTCCGGGAAAAGCGTATAAACCCTGCCAAAGCAGGAAAGAAGGTACCTACACTTACCGAGAGGTAGGTCATTCAATTTCGACTTTCTTTTTGGCAAGTTTTAATTAATTTTGTTTATTTTCGTCTTCTCCTTCTTCTTCGTCTTCTCTTTCTCCTTCTTTTCTTCTCCTTCTTTTTGTTGAAGTACTTCATTCTAACTTTCGACCAGGGTACCCTACCCTACCTCCAGTTCTTTCAAACTTTCTTATTCTCTCTTGAAAACGAAAATTCAATTCAAAATTATTTTCTTTATTTGTAGGTAAGTACCTACCTAGCTAGCTACCGATAAAGTCATTTCAAAATTCAAATTCTCAGGAAGATTTCTTTCTACCCATATTTAGGGAGATAGATAGGTAGGTATTTGTTTGGTCTCTTTTACCTACCTACCTACCTACCCACCCACCTACCTATGAATTTTGCTTGGTTCAGGGTACCAAAAAAATAGTGTAGTACTAATGCCCACCCACTGCCCACTCACGCTCAGACTAGAGGAGGAGAAATATCGATAGTTTTGACTATCGAACGCTATCGATAGTTGAGGCTTGACTATCGATAGTTTTCCATTCTGCACATTTTTCGTTTGTTTTGGTCGTTTTAGAAGTGAAAAGTCAATGCAAATAGTCAGCCTTATAGGTATTATCCTTACTACTTTTTGTTCAAGCTTTTTTTGTATATAGGTACCTACCTATATTGTGTAAAAAAAAAAAAAAAAAATGTTGAAATAAAACCCTGTAACCTAAAGACCTAATAATTTTCTTTAAGTTAGGTTAGGTTAGGTCTTTTTGGGGGATAAGACCTTTAGAAACAAGGAAAATATATAATAAAAACTATCGATGGCGCCGACTATCGATAGTTCTCCTCCTCTAGCTCAGACCATTTCACAGACCTCGGTCTGTCAGACACAGACAGTCGGAGCGTGTGTGACGGAAAAAGGTTAAGACCTATGTCTCTCAGACTCTTTGTGAGACCCAAGCACCCAAGTCTGTCAGATAGTCAGAAGGTGTTTGGCAGAAAAAGGGTTTTCGACCGCTTTTTGGCGGTTTTCAGCTATACTGACCAAACGGTTAGAGATATTGTAAAAGTTACAATAGAAGAACACCCAAATAGGCATCATTCAATAGGATAAGGAAAGTCGTGTGATTTCAACCTTTATACAGGGCCTTTCACAGGAAGTCCATACGGTCCTATTTGGGCCAGAGCAGAGCTCCTCAAGGGGCCCGGAGCCATCAGTGACCTACGTAGCTCAATGTATTGTCTTATCTATTTCACTGACACTTCTCGGCTCTTACATATACACTGAAAATACCCTTTTGAAATCAGGCATCGCTTACTTCAACTGTGTCCTATTGTCAAATGTCTCGGTAATTTTAACAAATATTCTGTCCCACCCGATGTCCATGAAGAATGACTACGAAGAAGATGAAAGTAATGTGATCGAGTACACTGAGTCAAGCGTAGAAGACTATTTTAACACTTACATGAGATTGGAGCAGAAATACACAATGAGACCAAGATACGGAATTGCTCGGGCTATTTACGAGCGGAGTTTGAGGGATGAAGCCATTGAGAATTTTGATAAATCTACCGTAAGTACTTGCTTGAATCTTTATCTGATTTTCCCCCTGAGACTGAAAATAGAGTGGAGTGGAGAGCAAAGACCATTGAGCTCTTTGCTCTCAGCAAAGACCATTGAGCTCTTTGCTCTCAGCAAAGACCATTGAGCTCTTTGCTCTCAGCAAAGACCATTGAGCTTTTTGCTCTCAGCAAAGACCATTGAGCTTTTTGCTCTCAGCAAAGACCATTGAGCTTTTTGCTCTCAGCAAAGACCATTGAGCTTTTTGCTCTCAGCAAAGACCATTGAGCTTTTTGCTCTCAGCAAAGACCATTGAGCTTTTTGCTCTCAGCAAAGACCATTGAGCTTTTTGCTCTCAGCAAAGACCATTGAGCTTTTTGCTCTCAGCAAAGACCATTGAGCTTTTTGCTCTCAGCAAAGACCATTGAGGATGTCTTTGGACTTTGGACCGAACTTGATGGCTCCTCTACTAGAGTGCCTAGGCCCTTAGCCTCTTACCTACCTAGTTTATTATTATTATTATTATTATTATTATTATTATTATTATTATTATTATTATTATTATTATTATTATTATTATTATTATTATTATTATTATTATTATTATTATTATTATTATTATTATTATTATTATTATTATTATTATTATTATTATTATTATTATTATTATTATTATTATTATTATTATTATTATTATTATTATTATTATTATTATTATTATTATTATTATTATTATTATTATTATTATTATTATTATTATTATTATTATTATTATTATTATTATTATTATTATTATTATTATTATTATTATTATTATTATTATTATTATTATTATTATTATTATTATTATTATTATTATTATTATTATTATTATTATTATTATTATTACCTATTATTTTAATAAAATAGAGAAGAATCTGAAAAACTGATGCGCGTTTTCCTTTCGCAATTTTGATGTGGTAGGTAGGTAATGGAGGGAAATAAGGAAATGTAAAATTACCTGGAATGCCTGGCATTGTACCATTTCCCCATTGCCCCATTCCTTAACATTACCATCTCAAAATTGCGAAACGAACTTATTCTTCGTCTTTGGCATTCTTGGATAAATCCTTTCACACATCAAACTTTATCACCAAACGAGGAGATAAGAGATCGATAAAAAAAAAAGTGAGACAATGGAATCTTTGGGAGACAACGAAACCAATATTAATAGTAATAATGATGGTATCAAGGTATGTATCATAATACCTATCAATGATATAATGATAATAATGGTATCATCCTCAAGAGAACATTTTTCTATGCATTCCATACTTCATAGAGTCATCTCTATTATGAAATCTCTTTTCTGTTACACAATTTATATTTTCCTTACCTGGTTATTATTATTTATATCGTTGAGTAATAAAATAATTAGTTATTTAAGGCGTTAATTAATTATATATCCATGGAACCATAGCTGATATGATGAGCTATAATATCGCTCGCTGAGATGAATGGACGAACTTCAGGGATGGATTCGGCACGATATCTGGATAACAGATTGAAAATAGTTCCAGACGCTAAAGACTTAAGACAATAGTTTGTTATGGACTGGATTACAGTCAGATCAAGCAATGAGATTGGTTGATTTCAAACTTTTTAGCCAATCAGACAGAGTTGAACTTTAGATTTGATAGAGGGAACTGTGTTGAGGTCTTATCGTCCCGAAAGCAAATTCTCTATTTGACATCAGGATAGGAGAAAACCAGCCGTTCCGAGAGCGAAAAGAGCGAACCTTATCTCTGTAGGTCTGCTCCGGGCGTTAACTGGGAATTGAAAAACTCCAAGCTCACTGGTCCAGCTAGTAGCTTTAAGTTACCTATGTACCTAAGTATAGCTCCTCGTGATTTTTCCATACCTGGTTGTTTGATGGATCCTAAAGAAAATCTTCTCTACCTACAGGAATGTACCTAATGCAGAGCATCTCACACCTAGTCCATAATGAATTCACACGAACCTTCATAATTGAAATTTGAAATGTTTTATTCCAGAAGAGCCTCTATAAAGACGAAAATCAAGTTTTGAATCTTATAGGCAAAAATAAAATTGAGTATTAAAAAAAGCCTATACCCTATGTAGGTACCTATACTTAAAATTGCTTATCACAAATGTTGTTCCCAGAACTGACTGACATAGGTAGGTACACCCTGATTTACGACTTCACTTGATGAAATCGAATCACCAACCTCCAGATCTGAAGTCCACTGCAATTTTACCACTACATCTACTTCAGGTGGATTTTTATTTAGTTTAGGAATGGTTTAGTAAAGCATAGGAGTACTTTATGAAGAAATAATGTGAATTTTTTAGTTAAATTCTGGGCTTTACAGTAGGATTCCAAAAGTTCCCCCCCCCCAAAGCTGTTTTACCCAAAATTGCCCAAATAATATTCCGCCCTTTTTTAGTACAAGCCTTCAACTATTTCACCGTGTGGGACGTATATTAAAAAGTAATTATGAGACAAAATCCAAAGCTATTGAGTTCACATAACCAGTAGCTGTGGAACTAATTGATCCCCAAGATATTAAGGTGATGCATTGATGATGAGTAATTATCTTGAACCTAAAGAAATAGGTAGGTAGTGTAGGTACCTACTACCTATAATGTAAGAGACTGTAAGATTTGTACACTGTAAGATTTGTAACTCGTAATAGACTGTAAGATTTGTAAACTGTAAGATTTGTAACTCGTAATAGACTGTAAAATTTGTAAACTGTAAGATTTGTAACTCGTAACTCGTAATAGACTGTAAGATTTGTAAACTGTAAGATTTGTAACTCGTAAAACTCCTAATAGACTGTAAGATTATTGTAACTCGTAATAGACTGTAAGATTTGTAAACTGCTATATCTACAGGTATAATAGGTATACTCGTATGCATATATAGCATATGGTATAGTCTGGTACAGGTAGCCGACCTCCGTGGTGGTTGACGCGTGGGACTTCAGATCTGGAGGTTAGTAGTTCGAGTCCAAGTTATTGACGTTTAGTGACGTGACGGGGGTTTTATACCTTCTATTCGGTGACAAGCTGCCCGCCTCACAATAACCTCACCCAGACTGAGTAAGGCCTGAAAAAGACAGCAGCACGCGACTGTCCAGATGTCCACCCATCCGTATATCAACCAATGACAACGTTGGTTAACTTTCATTGAACTATTGGGAACTGATACGTTCAACATGATATCACAGCTCTCAAGAGAACATAGGTAATTATTGAGATTTGACATTTAGTTCTCAACCAACCCAAAACTTGAGCATAGCTCCGGTTCCATTTCATACATAATCTGTCCGCAGTTCTCTTCACCTAAGTAACAATGATGAACTTTGGTCTGAGGTCCATCAGCATAAAACAGGAATATTTTATGGTCATAGGTATTAAAATTCGTTTGCTTTTATTATTTGAACGATAAAAACAAAGTGAAACAGAATATAAATAAGTATAACAACCTTGTTATTTAATCTTGTGGATGGTAAAATTTATTAAAATGGGAGATTTATTGCTTTATGAATAAAATTATGATTATTGAAATGAGATATAACTACATATTACCATTGGAGACGTTATCTGCCACCCAACCCTGAAAGCTCTTTAACTATCAGGTCAAAATAAATAATATCTGGTCAAATTCTCAAATTAATGAGGATGAAATTCTTATGGCTTGGTTTGATTCTATGAGGATGAAATCCGGCTGGGATTGAACCCGCGTCCTCCTGTTTACCAGGCGAGCGTCTTGACCACTACACCACCGAAGCACTCATAGGAACTCACAAGTTCCTAATTAAGTCCCATTCAAAGTTAGATCTCGAGAACCTTGGACTATAAGGTTCTGAATGTTTATTATTATTATTTTTTTTAATTCTGCTGTGTAACCATAATTAAAACATCATTAAGGTCTCGAACCAAGTGCACGAAAGTTAATCCTAGAGCTACCTCGCCGGCCTAGTTAGCTTGGTTGGTGGCGCGTCGGTGACCTACATATGTGTCCAATTTCACGTCACCCTAATGTCCACTCTGCCCTCAACATAGGCATGAATTTCCAGATTCGTTTGACTTAAAACGTGCTGGTTCTGAATTCAGAACATTTTATGATTTGACTCGTCTAATTGAAATCTTTTGGGAAGTTTAGGTTATTATTTTAATCAGTTCAGGCTTTAACACCAACCTCAGTGGTGCAGTGGTTAGCGCCGTGGACTTCGGATCTGGAGGTTGGTGGTTCGAGTCCTAGTCAAGTCATAAAATTTAGCGTAGTGCATTAAGCAGGGAACGACATTTGTGACAAGCATTTATGCTCAACACAATTAAAATTCCTTTAAAAAAAAGTTCAGGCTTTAACTATCAGGTGGTTTAATAAAGTTCAGGTTTTTCTGATCAAGTTCGTCTGGCGTTATCTCATTAAGATCATCTTCCTTGATGACGTTTAACCAAGGTTTATTATTATTATTTTAAGAGATTTGATGGAGGAAAAAGAAAGAACTGTAACTGTTAAGGTCTTACTTAGCGTCCGGAAAGCGAAGAGAGGAAGAGAGAAGGAAGACAGGATAGGAGAAAGCCAGCCGTTCCGAGAACGAACCTTATCTGTTCAGGATGAAATCCGCCTCGGGCGAGAATCGATTCCTCGATCTAGCGCTTACAAGGCAGATGCGCTACCAACCAAGCTAACTAACTAGGTTGGCTTTTTTTTTTCCTTTTTTACATTGTAAGATTACGAAGCGAAGGTAGCAAACTTGTCTTTCTTGTACCTAAGTAACAATGATGAACTTTAGTCTGTGGTCCATCAGCATAAAACAGGAATATTTTATGGTCATAGGTATTAACATTCGTTTGCTTTTATTATTTGAACGATAAAAACAAAGTAATACACAATATAAATTTTAGAGCCTGTTTGATAGAGATTTAACCAATAAGCGGCCCTAGTCACTCTATAAAACTGCTAAGGTTTTTAGAGCCTGTTTGATAGGGATTTAACCAATAAGCGGCCCTAGTCACTCTATAAAACTGCTAAGGTTTTTAGAGCCTGTTTGATAGAGATTTAACCAATAAGCGGCCCTAGTCACTCTATAAAACTGCTAAGGTTTTTAGAGCCTGTTTGATAGAGATTTAACCAATAAGCGGCCCTAGTCACTCTATAAAACTGCTAAGGTTTTTAGAGCCTGTTTGATAGCGGCCCTAGTCACTCTATAAAACTGCTAAGGTTTTTAGAACCTGTTTGATAGAGATTTAACCAATAAGCGGCTCCAGTCACTCTATAAAACTGCTAAGGTTTTTAGAGCTTGTTTGATAGAGATTTAAGCAATAAGCGGCCCTAGTCACTCTATAAAACTGCTAAGGTTTTTAGAGCCTGTTTGATAGAGATTTAACCAATAAGCGGCCTTAGTCACGCTATAAAACTGCTAAGGTTTTTAGAGCCTGTTTGATAGAGATTTAACCAATAAGCGGCCCTAGTCACTCTATAAAACAGCTAAGGTTTTTAGAGACGGTGGGGGGGTTTACCCTACGTTCGGGGACAAGCTACCCCCCTCCTCACATTAACCTCACCCAGCCTGAGTGAGGTCGGGAAGAGCTAGTGGCACGCGATTGTCCAGATGGTCACCTATCCGGATACCAACCACGCGCAACGTTTCTTTACTTCAGTGATCCATTAGAAATTGGTATCACCTACATTCAACATGCCATCTCCGATAGTGACGGGGGGGTTTACCCTCCATTCGGCAACAAGCTACCCCCCTCCTCACACCTCACCCAGCCTGAGTGGGGTCGGGAAGAGCTAGTAGCCCGCGATTGTCCAGATGGTCACCTATCTGGATACCAACCACGCGCAACGTTTCTTTACTTCAGTGATCCATTGGAAATTGGTATCACCTACATTCAACATGCTATCTCCGATTTCTTTCTATTTTCTCTTTGATTTGGCACTGTGCAGCACTACCCTTTGCTTGATTAACTCAGTTGGATTTTCGGCTTAAGGATTTTTGGTTGGTACCTAACTAATTACTTTGGTAATTATCGTCAGTAAGGTAATTAGTAAGCTACTCAATGACTACTTGGTTTTTTCATTTGGCCGCCTAGATCGTGACGAACATTAGCCTATGGAAGTGACTTTGACTATGAAATAAATCGAAAATAAGGGGTATTTAGCTAAAAACTATACTAATAGAAAGTAAATAGGGATTTAGCTAGAAACTGTACCAAACGAACTGCGATTTTTTTTTTTTTTTTTTTTTTTTTTTTTTTTTTTTTTTTTATTTGGCCGCCTAGATCGTGACGAACATTAGCCCATGGAAGTGACTTTGACTATGAAATAAATCGAAAATAAAGGGTATTTAGCTAAAAACTATACTAATAGAAAGTAAATAGGGATTTAGCTAAAAACTGTACCAAGCCAGATGCGACAGTACGTTGAATACACCAGATGACTAGGCGGTTAGCTTATCACCGTAAGGAGGGTAAAACCCCCGTTAAAAAATACCTTGGCGTTCTTAGCAGTTAAGCAGTTATAAAATGATGTTAAGCTCTGTTCACAAATGTCCGCGGTTAATAAAGACCTTGGCGTTCATAGCAGTTATAAAATGATGTTAAGCTCTGTCCTAAGCTCTGTCCACAAATAGTCGACGGCCGTCGATCAACAACGAGGTGAATCTTTGCTGTCGAGGCAGTGTGGACGATTCGGTCGACATCGATCGACGACTGTCGAATATGTGTGGACAGAGCTTTAAAACTCCTCTAACAACAATTAGAGGTTCCTCATTGATTGGTCAACTTGGTAGTATAATTTTCAAGATCAGAAAAGAGGTTTTAATTGAAATCCTAATAAAATAAACGATTAATAAGTATAAAAATCTGGTGTAAACATCACACGACTTTCCTTATCCTATTAAATGATGCTTATTTTGGGTGTTCTCGTTCTTATACCCTAACTTTTACAATATCTCTAACCGTTTAGTCGGTATAGCTGAAAACCGCCAAAAAGCGGTAAAATGCCGCCAACCGTTGCACTGATCTTAACTAAAAGTCGCATTTCGTGTCGCATTAAGACCATTGAGCTTTTTGCTCTCAGCAAAGACCATTGAGCTTTTTGCTCTCAGCAAAGACCATTGAGCTTTTTGCTCTCAGCAAAGATCATTGATCTTTTTGCTCTCAGCAAATACCATTGAGCTTTTTGCTCTCAGTTCTACGTTCCTTAAATATGTTCCTTCCCCCTATTGTCACTTCCCCCTACCTGCTCTATGCTTCACTCTGATTTTTTCCTTAGCCTCTTTAATCTGTAGCTGAGAGTAGTATAGTAAGCAAGCATGGTAAGCAAGCAAATCATTGCAAATAATTTATTTTAATTAGCTTTTCTATCTCTCTCAAAGTATTCAAATGCAATGATGATTTAGCCAAGTTTTGGCCCATATTATTATAATTATGTATTTGAAAACACCAGCGATCACCACCAAATATGTATGAGGTTCTACTCTTAAAAAATAGTTATCATTTTTCAGGTGGGTACATCAGCGCCAAGAAGAAATACTCATTAATAACTAGGTATTCCTAAAATTTGAACTATGCAACATTTTCTACCTAATCAATATGAAAAATTTTGAGTTTTTTAAAATCTCAGCTATAAAATCAAATATGTATGAGGTTCTACTCTTAAAAAAATAGTAATCATTTTTCAGGTGGGTACATCAGTGCCAAGAAGAAATACTCATTAATAACTAGGTATTCCTAAAATTTGAACTATTTAAGCAACATTTTCTAACTAATCAATATGAAGAATTTTGAGTTTTTAAAATCTCAGCTATAAAATCAATTTTTTGTCCCTTCAGAATATTTCTCCGCTAATACCTACGCATGTTCTTAGATTATTAATTAACATGAATTTTTGAAAATTTCAACGCTCAAAACTATTTTTCCTCTAAAACACTAAAAAAATTGACTTTTCAAGAAAGGTAATAAAACGGTTTTACCTATTAAAATATTTCAAGCTTTGGTAGAGAATTGGAGATTCTTGGATTTTTTTTTTTTCAAGTCGTAAAAATCTTCGTTATCTCTTCTAATTTCCAATCACACTAATCAATCCACGGGCTCAAATTCCCACATCTCTCATTAGGAAATTAAAAATAAGACAACATATGTTACAAGCAGTTTGTGATTTTAATTATTCTGAAAATTGACTATTAAAAAATTGGGGGAAACTGATCTTCCTTTCTACTGGAGACAAACATTCTCTAAAGAGGAATAATCTAATAGCCAAGTTCCCGAGATTTGAAAACAACAAGAACGTCATTTAAGCCCATAAAAGCTGGTTCAATTTTCGCCTGGGGTGAATTTTATCCTAAACAGATAAGGTTTGTTCTCGGAACGGCTGACTTTCTCCTATCCTGTCCTCCTTTCTTTGATTTCGGGAGGATTAAAGCTCTGTTGTTACATTTCCCTCTATCAAACCTCTTAATAAAGAAAAGAAAAGAAGAAGAAGAAGAAGAAAAAATCAATTTCATGAGCCAAACATTTTTGTCTAAAATTTCAAGTCTCTAGCTCTTACCGTTCTCGAGATATTTTGTTTACAGACAGACAGACACACGGACCAATGGCTGAAACTTTGTATTCAAGGCTCTAGGGACCTCAAAACGTGTTTTGGCACTAAAAACTGACCATCGAAAATTTGACCCGATTACATTACTTTCTTTCCTGTAGGATAAGGAAAGTAAAAAGATCTTTGTTTTGAAAAAAAAGATAATTATTCTCAAATTTATTTGGTTTTTTAAAAATATTTTTCCAGAATCACCAAAATGTTCACACGACTTTACAGTGACATTCACACAAAATTTGTTAGTTTTACGATTATTATTGGGCGCTTAAAATATTTATTGATATAGTTACGCATTAATTATTTATTTGGTAGGTACTTGAAGAAGGTATTAAAAGTATGGCTATGGATTACAAAATGTTGGGGCCCGTGGGTTTTTTATGTCTTGGGTTGAGTTGAGACGTAATAAGTACACCAAAATGTTCACACGACTTTACAGTGACATTCACACAAAATTTGTTAGTTTTACGATTATTATTGGGTGCTTAAAATATTTATTGTTATAGTTACGCATTAATTATTTATTTGGTAGGTACCTACTTGAAGAAGTTATTAAAAGTATTGATTACAAAATGTTGGGGCCCGTGGGTTTTTATGTCTTGGATTGAGTTGAGGCGTAATAGGTATAAGATTTCTTATAGTTTTCGATGGATTTGGAAGGCCGTCTGGTCAAGTCAAAATTCAAAGACAAATCAGGAACACATCCACTTTTGCTTGCCATGCAGAAGGACCTCGGGTTCAGTTCTCAGAGCCGGCAAAAAAAAAGGACCTCAGCAATTAGAGTTCCTTCTCTCAAACCTCTAAATCTAGGATGAATGTAAATAAAAATAAAATAAAATAAAATAAAATAAAAACATTTATAGGTACATTTTTTTATTATTTGAACACTTTAATAAATACAAATAAAAAAAAAGTTACCTCCTGTACTTGTTTTCTACCTGACAGTGGTGGTGGTGGTGGCAATAAATTCTGGAAATTCTGGATGTAAAGGAAGAAAGAAAAGGGAATAATATTAGGTTAGGTAGGTACCTATGTGTTCTAGTATTGGGGAAAGAGCAAAACCAATAAGTCACCTACCATCAGTTAATGAATTTCCACACACAAAAAAAGTGACTTGGTGTTTTTTGTCAACTTGTTAAGAACCTTTTCTTTCTCTCCTCTCTCTCTTTCTCTCTCCCTCTCTCTCCCTCCCCCTATCTCTCTCTCCCCCTATCTCTCTCTCTCCCTATCTCTCTCTCCCTCTCTCTCTTTCTCTCTTCCTCATATTTCATTTCAAACGTTGCCTTGGTTTGATGGAACAAAATGGGTACTAAATGATGGGCTTTGGTACAAATTCGCAGCAAAAGTTGTGGTGCTAACTTCACGCACCTTGCTAAAAAGGACCTACAGAGGGAGCCACCTCCTTGAGATTGAAAAAAGATAAAATTTTGTCCTTCACTTTGTATTGAGGTTTGAAATAGTTTTACCCACTGCCACTAGATAGCAACAGTGGTATGATTTTGATTGTTTTGAACTAAACGTTATCACCCGATAACAGTTGTTGAAAATATACCGTGTAGCTCACGTCGTCAAAAAGCCTGCACCTGGATTGGAATCTTGTCCAGATCTTTTTGACCTACCCGGTATATTGGTTATACTTTTAAACAAACGTTTAACTATATAGTCGTGTTTTATTATGGAAATAAGGAAAAAAGCGTTTTTTTCCCACATCTACTTAAATATGTATAGTAAGTAGCTATCAAAAAAATCAGGGGCGAAATACGCTTTTGGTGTCCCTTTTGGTCAAGTGGAAATTATTTTGATAATAAAATACGGCCTAGGTATCTATTATTAAAATATAATTTGGTTAAAAATAAATCTTATGGATGTTTCATTTAATTGGTTTATTACTTATCATGCGTTTAAAATTTGTTTTTCATGGTGTTTACCCACAGAAACCCAATCATCGTTCAGTACCTACAAAGTTCTAATTTCTAAAAGCTTCCAAGTTCAGTCCAGTCATCTTTTAGGTAGGTAACTACTACAATCCAGTCAGTTCACTCAGTTCTTAAGCTTCACTAGTCAGTAGGTACAGAGTACAGTTCCTAGAAACGACGAAACAACATTGAAAAAATTCACATTCACAGAACTTGTGCACTTTTCCAACTTGAGTTCAATAGAATTCACTTTTTTTACCGCTTTCTTTTTTCGTTGTATTTCGTATTTTCGTATTTTTCGTTCATTAATCCCACATAAATTTTCTAGTTTAGTTTGAATTATACCTTCTTTTCTCGCGCGAGGTACATTTTAATTGGCATCATATTCTTCAACCCCCACCTTCTCACCTCTGATTTTTTCCCTCACTATATCTTGCTTACCTTATTATGTTGGTGTTTTCGAGGAAAAAAAACTTTGAAGAAAGGAGGATTCGCTCAAGAAGCTAGAAAAAAGTCCTTTCCCCGGGACCGTATTAATTAGGGGGGCCTGGCCTTCTCCCTTCGGCCAATTATTCGCTCAAGAAGCTAGAAAAAAGTCCTTTCCCCGGGACCGTATTAATTAGGGGGGCCTGGCCTTCTCCCTTCGGCCAATTATTCGCTCAAGAAGCTAGAAAAAAGTCCTTTCCCCGGGACCGTATTAATTAGGGGGGCCTGGCCTTCTCCCTTCGGCCAATTATTCGCTCAAGAAGCTAGAAAAAAGTCCTTTCCCCGGGACCGTATTAATTAGGGGGGCCTGGCCTTCTCCCTTCGGCCAATTATTCGCTCAAGAAGCTAGAAAAAAGTCCTTTCCCCGGGACCGTATTAATTAGGGGGCCTGGCCTTCTCCCTTCGGCCAATTATTCGCTCAAGAAGCTAGAAAAAAGTCCTTTCCCCGGGACCGTATTAATTAGGGGGGCCTGGCCTTCTCCCTTCGGCCAATTATTCGCTCAAGAAGCTAGAAAAAAGTCCTTTCCCCGGGACCGTATTAATTAGGGGGGCCTGGCCTTCTCCCTTCGGCCAATTATTCGCTCAAGAAGCTAGAAAAAAGTCCTTTCCCCGGGACCGTATTAATTAGGGGGGCCTGGCCTTCTCCCTTCGGCCAATTATTCGCTCAAGAAGCTAGAAAAAAGTCCTTTCCCCGGGACCGTATTAATTAGGGGGGCCTGGCCTTCTCCCTTCGGCCAATTATTCGCTCAAGAAGCTAGAAAAAAGTCCTTTCCCCGGGACCGTATTAATTAGGGGGCCTGGCCTTCTCCCTTCGGCCAATTATTCGCTCAAGAAGCTAGAAAAAAGTCCTTTCCCCGGGACCGTATTAATTAGGGGGGCCTGGCCTTCTCCCTTCGGCCAATTATTCGCTCAAGAAGCTAGAAAAAAGTCCTTTCCCCGGGACCGTATTAATTAGGGGGGCCTGGCCTTCTCCCTTCGGCCAATTATTCGCTCAAGAAGCTAGAAAAAAGTCCTTTCCCCGGGACCGTATTAATTAGGGGGGCCTGGCCTTCTCCCTTCGGCCAATTATTCGCTCAAGAAGCTAGAAAAAAGTCCTTTCCCCGGGACCGTATTAATTAGGGGGCCTGGCCTTCTCCCTTCGACCAATTATTCGCTCAAGAAGCTAGAAAAAAGTCCTTTCCCCGGGACCGTATTAATTAGGGGGCCTGGCCTTCTCCCTTCGACCAATTATTCGCTTCTAAATTACTGTATTAAAATGACTGTCCAAAAATTTGGAGCGCCACCCAAAGCCACTCTTCGAACTCTTAGGCGAATGATACAGGAACGGTGAACACAGTAGGAGGATCAGGGTCGTAACCAAGATTTCAGCATGGGGTAGGGTAAGGCGGATTTCGCATCTAGACTGCAACTTGTAGTATACGACAGTTTTCATGTTGATGGCTACATAGTCTTATGGGCCTGTTCACACTTGAACTTTAAGTTTAATGAACAGACCCATAAGACTATGTAGCCCTCAACATGAAAACTGTCGTATACTACAAGTTGCAGTCTAGATGTGAAATCCGCCTTACCCTACCCCATGCTGAAATCTTGGTTACGACCCTGATCCTCCTACTGTGTTCACCGTTCCTGTATCATTCCTGTCCTGATATTCCTAATCCTCATGATATATTGTGTTTTTCCTTCTTCTGTGCTTTTCCTCCTGATTTCTTGCTTTATTTACTTTCCTTATCTTATAGGAAGGAAAGAAATGTAATCGGGTCAAATTTTCGAAGGTCAGTTTATATCTAACAGACCCAGGTCTGTGAGACCGCGGTCTGGCAGACCGTCTGATCGTGAGTGGCAGGCATCACGGTTCCAGTCAATGTCGATTGACTTCAGTCAATCAGTATTCAGTCAACACTCAACCTTAGTGGGGGCGTACCTCAAGGTTCAAATCTAGCACCTCGATTCTGTTGTTGTGTAGGTAGGTAGTAGGTACTATTGTGCCAATTTTTTCTTGATTTTTTTTCTCATTTGGTGGTCTCTTCTTCCGAAAGAGAGCAGATATTGGTAAACTAACTAACAAAAATACATGTGTATTTTCATAATTTTCCTATTCAAATATGTACATATCTACCTACATAAGTACTAACTTTTGAGTTGAATTAATATTTAGTTAACCAGGTTAACCTACTTCTAACTTTTTTTTTTTTACAGATAGTTCAGTAAAATTGCCTGTCTATTCAATATTCATAGCTACATTTTTTTCTTGTCATTACAATACATTTTTCTCTACCAAGACCTTGGGTGATTTTACATAGGGTAGCAGCCACTTGGACATTTTTGGACGCTCAAGGAGGATAATTTGGATGACGGCTCTTGATAAGGATTCTAAAAACCAGGTAAGAATTGAATTTAACCTCACTTTCACCCTATTTTGTGAGCAAAAATTTTTGCTCTCAAAGTCTAAAGTTAGGCCAGTCACTCACTATCAGGTAGACCTGACAGGTACACCTGATCAGGTCCCCCTGTCAGGTCAACCTGATAGTGAGCGGCTGGCCTGCTGGCCAAACGAAAAGAAGAAGAAAAAAACAGTGAATTTGATAGCAATTTTTTTTTTCGTCTAATTCCGTAACAGGCGCGGCGATATTGAATGCCGCCAAATATTCGGCGTGATTTGAACCAAAATTTCTAAAATATTTACACACAAGTTATACCTTCCTATATCTATCATATCAAAACTTGAACATATTATTTGATACTTAGGTACCTAATTTAACTTGAAGAACATGAAAGTTTTCTTTGAAGAAAAACTTAGTCACTAGGTACTTTATCTATATTCTGCTACCTTTTTACTCGTATCTATTTCCTACAGCTACATAGATAATATTTATATTACTTATGTATGTTCCTGTGGTTTTCAGTACATCCCTATACCTGCCTCGGTAGTTAATAGGTACTTTTATACCTAGGTAGGTAAAATCTAGGTCAGGGGTTTCCAACTAGCGGCCCGGGGGCCACATGTGGCCCGCCAGACCATTTTCGTGGCTGTCAGGTCAACCTGATAGTGAGCGGCTGGCCAAACGAAAAGAAGAAAAAAACAGTGAATTTGATAGCATTTTTTTTTTCGTCTAATTCCTTAACCGGTGCGGCGATATTGAGTGCCGCCAAATATTGTGAAAAGTCGGCGTGATTTGAACCGAAATTTCTAAAATATTTACATACAAGTTATACCTTCCTATATCATATCAAAACTTGAACATATTATTTGATACTTAGGTAATTTAACTTGAAGAACATGAAAGTTTTCTTTGATGAAAAACTTTGTCACTAGGTACTTTATCTATATTCTACTACCTTTTTACTCGTATCTACTTCCTACAGCTACATAGATAATATATTATGTATGTTCCTATGGTTTTCAGTACATCCCTATAGGTACCTACCCACCTGCCTCGGTAGTTAACAGGTACTTTTATACCTAGGTAGGTAAAATCTAAGCCAGGGGTTTCCAACTAGCGGCCCGCGGGCCACATGTGGCCTGCCAGATCATTTTCGTGGCCCGCGAAGCTTTTTGGGATCTGTACAAACTTACCTATTTTGTACCAAATTACATAAAAAAATACACCTCTTTTGTACCAAATATATGAGACCTTGTTTAGACTGCGGGAGTAAAGGGACTTTTCAGTCTCATTCTGGCAGTATAAACAGGGTATATTCTATTCTATTCTACCTGGAAACTGACCCTCTTTAGTGTTCAGCTACAATTAGGATAATGATTTTTGAAAAATTTTGCCTGCGGCGCTCAAAATTCGATCGGACATTTCTAAAGGGGTTCCTTCAATGTTCCCCTATGTACATATGTGGCCCGCGAAGTACCTCCCAATGTAGCATGTGGCCCGCATATACCTGGAAGTTGGAAACCCCTCATCTAGGTACTCTAGCCCTAGGCAGAAGTAAGTAGCTACCTATCTATCCAATGAAAGATACAAATACCTCGAGATGACCTTACTTGATTTTTCTAGCGCTTATGGGACTCGAACCCGAGCCTCTGGCTTACGAGTTCAACGTTCTATCGCTGAGCTACTGGGGCTGGCTAGAAGTTAGATACCTACCTATTTATGTATAGTATAGATAGAAAGATAGAATACCTACTTACATGAGAAGTGTAAGCTATCTACTCTTGCCTACAAGTGGTAGGTACAAGTAGGGGTTGAATGTAAAATTTTAAGAATAGGGGTAAATCATGCGAGAATCGAACCCCAGCCCCGCGGATTACGAGTTCTACCTCCAAGCTACTGGGGCTAGTTAGGTACTTACCTATTTATATAAAAAGAGTAATTACTCTTCCCTACGAGTAGTAGTATAGGGGTTGAAGGTAAAATTTTAAGAATATGGGGTTAATAATTTACCCGAGAATGTATGTGAGACAATAAATTACAATTTAACCCGTCTGCACTCTTGCTCACCCTTAACCCTTAACAAGTTAACACACTAATGCCTTTTGGGCCACAAAATACTCTTGGAACCCGATATGTACATTCTTCCTTGGAGTGGGGCAGTCTCTCTCTCCCTCTCTTTCTCTCTCTCCCTCTCTTTCTCTTTCTCTTTTTCTCTCTCTCTCTTTCTCTTTCTCCCTCTCTTTCTCTCCCTCTTTTTCTCCGTTCCCGAGATATTGACGTTTTTTAGCCCTCCCATAAGAAATACACGGGGAACACGCTTTGAGGCCAGCAAAACTTTTCCTACGTTTCGCCCTCAAAAAAAAAAAAAAAAAAAAAAAAAAAAAAAATGGGAAGGGAAGTACGTAAGAGGAGGTAAGGTAACTTTGTTTATTTTCGTCACGAGAATAAGAGAAACATTGTTTTAAGAGAGAAAGATGAGAAAACAACACTTCTTTTTAATTTATTGTAGAAAAAAAAAATCCTCTTTTGAAGTTGTGATGCATAAAAAAAAAAAAACTTAGTTATGTATAGGTACTGCTCGAAAAGGACTGAAAAGTCCCTTTACACCAGCCTAGGATGCCACTTACTTGAGTAACAGTTACAAGAAAGTCTTGTCATCAACCAAGAAAAATAGGTTTGTAAGGATGTAGTATTGAATCCAGGCCTCTTTTTTTCTTCCTTACCCTTTGCTGTTTTCCTGTAGGTACCCCTTCATTTTCCTAAAGAAAAATCTCGTTTTTTTCCTACTCCAAAGTTTACTTTTGACATCGCCGTACACATTTCAAACGGAGTAAAAAAGGAAGAAAAATCCTTTACTGTTTTCCAGTCAAGATTTTGTCTTTCCCTTCCTCCCCCTCTTTTCTATTTCGTCCTTCTTCCCCTTCTCCTTTTTTTTCTCCTTCTCTTATTTTCTTTCTTACCCTCTTCTTCTTCCTTCTGCTCCTCCTCCCCCCCTTCTTCGTCCTCTCCTTCTGCTTTTCCCTCCTCTTCCTCCTTCTTCGTTCTCTTCTCATCCTCTCCCTTTTCTTCTTCTCTTTCTCTTCTTCCTCCTCCTCCTTCTCTTTCTTCTTCGTCTTCCCTCCTTTTTCTCATTCTCTTATTTTCCTTCGTCCTCTTCTCCCCTTCTTTTTCTCCTTCTCCGATTTTCTTCTCCTTCTCTTATTTTCTTTCTTACCCTCTTCTTCTTCTTCCTTCTGCTCCTCCTCTCTCTTCTTCGTCCTCTCCTTCTGCCTTTCCCTCCTCTTCCTCCTTCTTCGTTCTCTTCTCATCCCCTCCTTTTTCTCCTTCTCTTATTTTCCTCCTCCTTCGCCTCCTTCAACTTATCTCATTTTCTTCTTCTTTCTCCTCCTCCTTCTTCTTCGTCCCCTTCTCCTTCTCCCATTTTCTTCTAATTCTTCCTCCTTCTTCTGCTGCTGAACAAGACAAAAATTTGCATAATATATAAACCATGTTCTTTTCTCTCTCGTCCCTATTTTTCCTTTCCTTACCCCATTCCCTATTTTATCCCTAGGGATCGCCGGCCGATCTCATCTATCACTTAGGCGAAATAAACATGCGTTTTTTCCTTTTACATATGAGCATCAACTTTCTATCCCGATTTATTGTAGTAGAAAAAAATCCTCTTTTGAAGTTGTGATGCATAAAAAAAGTTCTTAGTTATGTATATGTATAGGTAGGTACTGCTCGAAAAGGACTGAAAAGTCCCTTTACACCAGTCTAGGATGCCACTTACTTGAGTAACAGTTACAAGAAAGTCTTGTCATCAACCAAGAAAAATAGGTTTGTGAGGATGTAGTATTGAATCCAGGCCTCTTTTTCTTCCTTACCCTTTGCTGTTTTCCTGTAGGTACCCCTTCATTTTCCTAAAGAAAAATCCCGTTTTTTTTCCTAGGTACTCCAAAGTTTACTTTTGACATCGCCGTACACATTTCAAACGGAGTAAAAAAAAAGCCTTTACTGTTTTCCAGTCAAGATTTTGTCTTTCCCTTCCTCCCCCTCTCTTCTATTTCGTCCTTCTTCCCCTTCTCCTTTTTTTCTCCTTCTTCTCCTTCTCTTATTTTCTTTTTTTCTATTTCGTCCTTCTTCCCCTTCTCCTTTTTTTTCTCCTTCTCTTATTTTCTTTCTTACCCTCTTCTTCTTCCTTCTGCTCCTCCTCCCCCCCTTCTTCGTCCTCTCCTTCTGCTTTTCCCTCCTCTTCCTCCTTCTTCGTTCTCTTCTCATCCTCTCCCTTTTCTTCTTCTCTTTCCCTTCTTCTTCCCCTCCTTTTTCTCCTTCTCTTATTTTCCTCCTCCTTCCCCTCCTTCAACTTGTCTCATTTTCTTCTTCTTTCTCCTCCTCCTTTTTATTTGAGAATTTGACCACATAATAATGGAGCTCTAAGGGTTAGGTGGTAGAGAACGCCTAAGGCGTTAACCTCGCCTAGTGGTTATCCTCATTTATTTGAGATATTATTAATCTTTTTTTTTCTTTTATTCCGAACATATTTTTAAACTTTTTTTTTTTTTTTTTCAAATTTACTTGTTTGCTAGTGTTCCTAGGCACTAGAGAACATTTTTTCCTCATTTTTTTCTTACATTTAATTGTCAATTTGGTAGTGGCTTGTGGACAGACTAGTTATGCGATTGGAGAGCATTTTTTTCTGACATTTAATTGTCAATTTGGTAGTGGCTTGTGAACAGACTAGTTATGCGATTGAAAAGGGAATAACGAGAATGACGAGTATTACCTATCACTCTTGCGGCGTATTTGAGCATTACATCATATGCTCTCAAAAGTATAATACATGCCTACTCACTCTATTTATATCAATAAATTTCACAAAAACCCACCTGAGGCTTAGGTGTAGGGACAAACAGCCCTAGATGATGGGTTAAGCTTATACGAATCTACATACATATATCAATACATACTTTATTTCCCAATGGTTCACTGAAGTTAAGCCACATTGCGCGTGGTTAGTATCCGGATGGGTGACCATCTGGGCAATCGCGTGCTGGCTTTTCCCGGCCCCACTCAGGTTGGGTGAGGTTAATGTGAGGAGGCGGGTAGTTTGTCGCCGAAACGAGGGTGAAACCCACGTCCCTAAAACAGTTAAACCAACCTCAGTGGTGCAGTGGTTAACGCGTTGGACTTTAGAATAGAATATACCTTGTTTATACTACCAGCATAGGACTGAAAAGTACCTTTACTCTCGCAGTCTAAACAAGGTCTTATACATTTGATAGATAGGTAATAAAATTACATTTTAAGGAAAAGCCCCCTTTTCTGGTTGGTTGGTTGGTTGGTTCCTTCCGGGTTCCTAAGGAAAAGCCCCAAACCACCAACCAAGGAAAAGCTCCCACTTTAGATCTGGAGGTTGGTGTTTCGACTCCAAGTCAAGTCATAAAATTTATTTAGGTGTAATAATTGCGGGAACGCTATTTGTGACAAGCATTTAAGTATGATTAACACACTTATGGTGGATTTCACCAACCTTCTTTCAGCCCTGTTAAGCCAAAACAAATTAAATGGAACTTAACTGGCTGTTGGCTTAACAGGAGTTGTAATGACTGAATAAATATTGGTGAAATCCAACATGAAAAATTCTGCTGAAACAGTTATTCAGTGAGGTTAAACCCTGGGAAAACTTGAACGTCTATTTAACTACATCGGCGATGGTTGCATCTTCAGCAAAACTTAACCATGAGTATCTCCGAGCTAACTACTGATGTAAAAGAATACCCTCCTTGCAATCATGCCAGAGCACCTTCTGCAAACTATCTCAGCGGTCCCAGTCTCAATTTTGAAATTTTGAACCCTCCTATGAAAATTGAACTACTCATCGTATGAAAATTGGACCACCCATTCGAGAGTTTTTGCAGAAGGAAAGAAGAAACAGTCAAATCAAATGTAAAATTGCCAAATCTTTGACCTCACTTTGTTCTGCCAGCAGTTATGTAGTCTGGTCATTCCCGCTGAGGCCATGCCAGTATCAATCAAATCGTGGATTTCATTACTTGTAGCAGAGCGGAGCCTTTTAGCAACACTTTTGCGGATATCACAACATAACTATTCGTAATATCGTAATTGCCTTCTTTGAAATCAATTTCCATTCCCACTTTTCTGTTTACACTGGTAATGTAGCGAATGTCCTGTGCCCTAAATCACCAAAGTATTTTTAAGGAGCCGTGGTTCTGTAGATTACATAAGGCTCCTTTTTATTTCAATGGAATACCTTTTCCCCCTTTTTCAGTGGAAAATTTTCCTACTGTCTTACACCTTACACCAATAAGCATTATTAATCAACTATGTATCATTTCCCCCCCTTTTTCAGTGGTACACCTGCGACACATCCAAACTGAGTCCGGACCAGGGCCAGTACAATCCACAATAACATGTCCAAGGGGAATTTGAATTGAAAGAGAATTTATAAGGATACTCTTTTAAAAGACAGGGCCAGTACAATCCACAATAACATGTCCAAGGGGAATTTGAATTGAAAGAGAATTTATAAGGATACTCTTTTAAAAGATTTTTTTTTGTAGAAGTTTTGTGTTTTATCTTCGTATGAAATCTATCTATTAGAGGCAACAGCTACTGGTTGTACACACCAAGACTTCCAGCACAATCAAAGATATCATTAGCACAACTTGGAATATATTTTGCAGACTTTGAATTCAAATTAAAACTTGTTTACCAACGCGGTGTTCACGCAACTGTATCATTCCATCGTGAAGATCCTGCTCAAACCGTTCCTGTGCCAGACGTCGATAAATGGGTAAGTAAAGTAAGTCTGAACTTGTTTAGCGCCCATCGCTTCAATTATGCGCGGGATTTCAATCTGATTTGCTGATTTTGTGCACAATTATACGATATTAAAAAAAATCCAAAGATATTCTAATGTGAATTCCATTATTCCTAATGGTTTGAATAGGAAAATTGAGGCCAGTTTTTTTTCCGATTATACTGGCGAGTGTGTTTTAAACGTTCGCGATTGCCCGGGGGCAGGGTCATTTTGATGTGGGTATAATATACCCGATGTGTGTACATATAAATAGGGGCGAGAAGGAACTTGAATTTCTGGTTTTGGTGTGCAGAAAATTTACTCTATTGGTGGAAAGTGAACTGATTGAGAAAAACATGATCGCACGTATTTCCTTGTGAATTTTCTGCAACAGAAATGAGGCTCCCCTCTATCTTTGAGACGTTACAGATAACTCACAGAAGTTGCAGGACACTTTTGATTCGTGGGCCATGATTTGGGCACATTTGACCTAGATGTACCCGAGTCTACAATCTTATGTTAAAGTATTCCCAGAGGCAGTTTCAGCATAGTCATTGGTTGACCAATGGTCAACCAAATGTGTCTTCCTCCACAAGCTCAGTAAGCTCACGCATCTAAAAGGCATCTAACAAACTTGCATCCACATATTCTGAATCAGGTCTCGGAATTTGCCTGCGTGGGAAGCAGCCGGCCCTCAATCCCCATTCAACAAACAGTTCAATTTATTTCGCAATAAAATTATGAAGATGCAAAATATATCGTATGCCAAGAATCATCTCGGAGGTACTCGCGCCAGAATGTCTGCAAAGACAAACTTGTATCTGAACATAAATTGTGCTCCAAAGTGCTAAATATAAATACATAACTTTTATATACTAAATATAAACAAGTACATGACTTATATGTAGTGTGTATATGAACCACGGGCTGCTAACTATACGTAAATGTCGTTTACACTTGAGGACGAGAAATCCAGGGCAGAATTCACACCGGGAACTTTTTCAAGAAGAATATTTCCCATTGAAAATAGAACTAACTACCTAGATCACCAAAAACGATATATCTCGAAGACAACATGAGGTGTGTACAAATATAGTCGATCGATGTCGACCGACCAGGTGAATCTATGTTATCGAGGCAGTGTGGACGGTTCAGCCGACATCGATGTACAGCCGGTGGACAAAAAAGATTTAGAAAAAAATTAAAAACATTTTAAGGTTCGTTCTCAGAACGACTGGCTTTCTCCTATCTACTTCCTCCTCCTCCTCCTCCTCCTCTTTCTCTCTCTGCTTACGGGACTATAAGACCTTAGCAATTACGATCCCCTCTATCAAACCTCTTGAAAAAAAGCTATCGGAGATAAGGAAGAAATATGCAATCTGGCGGTAAAAAGACCTTTAATTTGATATATAGGTCGACCAGGTTTGGATAAGTCCTTCTATGGGAACAGACAGACAGACAGACTGACAGAACCACAGACGACACCGAGGCGAATACAATAGTCCGTCCCTTATACCTTTTTATTACTGTTGTAATAATAAAGGAAGGACGGACTAACAAAGTATATTCTATTGAATACTGAATAGAATTTGTAGCCAAAACCAAATGTCAGTCCAAAGCAATCACCCTAGTTAGGGCTGCTGATTGAGAGGCTGACGAAATCGCCAAAACCAAATGTCAGTCCAAAGCAATCACCCTAGTTAGGGCTGCTGATTGAGAGGCTGACGAAATCCGCCGACCCCGTCTGTACACGGGAAAAGGCGAGGAAAAAGAAGAAGATTGAACAGAATATATTCTATTCTGTCCATGCCTGACCGCTCTCAGAACGAACTCAAAGTCGGTGCGGATACAAAGTTGGACAGAATCAGAACAAAAGTGATTATCGTTGCCACAGAGGTATCCAATCAGAGATCGCTCTGAGGACCGACCGAACGGTTCAGACCACCTTTATTGAATTTTTTTCTACCCTATTTAATTCTGCCTCGGTGGCGTAGTGGTCAAGACGCTCGCCTGGTAAACAGGAGGGCGTGGGTTCGATCTTAAAATAAATTTAATGAAACAATACTTGCCTCGGTAGCGTAGTGGTCAAGACGCTCGCCTGGTAAACAGGAGGGCGTGGGTTCGATCCCAGCCGAGGCTATGATTGGTCCCTGCTGGAGCGAAATGGAGTTTTTGATATGCTTGTCTCTTCAATCTGTGTTTTTCAATCTGAAGCTGGGACAATGGCGGGGCAAAGAAGCGATGGTACGTGGGTTCGTGACTGGCCAAGTGACGCGCGGTAGCTAAACGATGACGAATATACTACGGGATGGACATGCTACGATTTAAGACACGTAAGTCAATGTAGCAGAAGGTCTATTGTTACAAGAGAAAAGCGGCAGTAAAATTGTTGATCTTCGGCAACGTAAACCTAGACCCTTGACAAATAGAGTATGCTTGAAGGCATGTTGACAATCCGACTGTTGGACAGACCTCTCAGACTTCAGACCGACCTCTCAGACTTCAGACCGACTAATCTGAAAGAGTAGAAGTCGGAAGCTATTTCCGCCACATACGTTGCAGATAGTCGGAGCGTGAGCTCCATTATTATTGTGGTCAAATTCTCAAATAAATGAGGATAAAATTCCATACCTCGGCTGGGATCTAACCCACGCCCTCCTGTTTACCAGGCGACGCGCCTTGACCCAACGCGGTGTTCACGCAACTGTATCATTCCATCGTGAAGATCCTGCTCAAACCGTTCCTGTGCCAGACGTCGATAAATGGGTAAGTCTTAGTGGCTGGGTGGAAGAGCTCACTTGAGAACCCTTGCCACCCTTAAAAGTCCTAAAAAAGTGTAGAGTTTCCCTGACTGGTCATCTTGGACTTTTATGTCCTAAAGTGATAACACAAATTTGAAGGGAAAACTCGGCAAAGCGGAGAGCTGTTGCTCTCAAATTTTATTGGAACCAGACTGGCACAAAAAATATTCTCTGGCCAGCGCCGCTACAAAAGTATTGACGGTTAATTTTCGGTATTTAACTCCTGCAAATTTCGATTATACAAACAGGGACATGGAAACTAAAGTGATAAGAAAAATTTGAAGGGAAAACTCGGCAAAGCGGAGAGCTGTTGCTCTCAAATTTTATTGGAACCAGACTGACACAAAAAATATTCTCTGGCCAGCGCCGCTACAAAAGTATTGACGGTTAATTTTCGGTATTTAACTCCTGCAAATTTTGATTGTACAAACATTAGGGACACATGGAAGGAACCCAGATATTGTTTCTGGCCGACCAAAGGGTTAATTTTAACATGCATGTCCCATTTATGCGGCAAGTGTTTGCTTTTGATTTTCTAGACATTGCCTACTTTCCATTAATAATTTGGATAACTCATGATGGATATTTCAAAATGTTCAGTTTTCAACCTTGAATTTTGACTGACACAAAAAATATTCTCTGGCCAGCGCCGCTACAAAAGTATTGACGGTTAATTTTCGGTATTTAACTCCTGCAAATTTTGATTATACAAACATTAGGGACACATGGAAGGAACCCAGATATTGTTTCTGGCCGACCAAAGGGTTTATTTTAGCATGCATGTCCCATTTATGCGGCAAGTGTTTGCTTTTGATTTTCTAGACATTGCCTGCTTTCCATTAATAATTTGGATAACTAATGATGGAAATTCCAAAATGTTCAGTTTTCAACCTTGAATTTCTCTGGCTTCTTGGAGAAGATTATCTCCTCCTTCATTATCATCTTGATGTTCTTTCGTTTCCTCCTCCTCCTCCTCCTGCTCCTTCTCCTTCTCCTTCTCCTTCTCCTTCTCCTTCTCCTCCTCCTCCTCCTCCTTCTTCTTCTTCTTCTTCTTCTTCTTCTTCTTCTTCTTCTTCTTCTAATATTTTCTTCATCTTCTTTCTAAATTCTCGTTTCCAAGTTGGGTTCATTTGAACTCTTCCGTACAGAAGTGAATGCACACATTTCCTTTGTATTTTGCTATTCTTCAATGCCTCAATGTGTGTGTCATTGGGATTAGAATTGTTTTATTTATTCCACTCCGATAGAATTTTTTAGAACAAGTTGTAAACTTCTTCTTCTTCTCCTTCTCCATTTGGAGAGAAATGTTGATTCCTACACGGCTGTCAGGGATGGACTTAATAAGGATTATAGAGGAGTAAGGCCAGCCACTGACTATCAGGTAGACCTGACAGGTACGGCTGAAAAGGTCCGCCTGTCAGGTCTACGTGATACCCGATGAGCACACACACTATCAGGTAGGCCTGACAGGCGGACCTGATCAGGTGTACCTACCTGATAGTGAGTGGCTGGCCTGTAGCAGGATTTTCTTGAGCCCGCCAAATGGAGGGTAACACCCCGTCACTAAAAACTTCACCAGTTGTACACTAGAGTGAGGTAAACCTTTATCACACACCTACACTGCGTTTGGACTGCGAGCATCCTATTTTCAGTCCTAAGCTGGCAGTATAAACAAGGTATATTCTATGGAATACTGAAATCAGGTGTCCCTGTCAGCTCTACCTGATAGTGAGTGGCTGGCCTGTAGCAGGATTTTCTTGAGCCCGCCAAATGGAGAGTAAAACCCCGTCACTAAAAACTTTACCAGTTGTACACTAGAGTGATTAAACCTTTATCACACACCTCCACTGCGTTTGGACTGCGAGAATCCTATTTTCAGTCCTAAGCTGGCAGTATAAACAAGGTATATTCTAAGGAATACTGAATAGAATTTGTACTTAGCCAAAACCAAATGTCAGTCCAAAGCAATCACCCTAGTTAGGGCTGCTGATTGAGAGGCTGACGAAATACGCCGACCCCGTCTGTACACGGAAAAAGGCGAGGAAAAAGAAAAAGATTGAATAGAATATATTCTATTCTATCCATGCCTGACCGCTCTCAGAACGAACTCAAAGTCGGTGCGGATACAAAGTTGGACAGAATCAGAACAAAAGTGATTATCGTAGCCACAGAGATATCCAATCAGAGATCGCTCTGAGGACCGACCGAACGGTTCAGACCACCTTTATTGAATTCAATAAGAATATTTCCCATTGAAAATAGAACTAACTACCTAGATCACCAAAAACGATATATCTCGAAGACAACATGAGGTGTGTACGAACATAGTCGGTCGATGTCGACCGACCAGGTGAATCTATGTTATCCAGACAGTGTGGACGGTTCAGCTGACATCGATGCACGGCCGGTCGACTATGTGTGAACACAGCTTTAGCATGTACCAAAAAAGATTTATAAAAAATTTAAAAACACTTTAAGGTTCGTTCTCAGAACGACTGGCTTTCTCCTATCTACTTCCTCCTCTTCCTGCCTAAGACTTCCTCCTAAGACCTTAGCAATTACGATCCCCTCTATCAAACCTCTTGAAAAAAAGCTATCGGAGATAAGGAAGGAATATGCAATCTGGTCCAAAATATTTGCATCTGAGTGTATGTACATAACTTTAATATAGTGTGCATATGAAACACCAAGTGCTATACGTACATAACTTTTATGCACCTATATGTATCTCGACAAAAAATAACTATTTAAAGAGTAACAAGCCAGTATTTACGGGTGTGGTATGGAACAGAAAATGTTCTGGTGTTTGGTATGGTTTGGCTGGAAACATTTTATTGGTATGTGGTCATACAAGATTTATCTGAAAGTACAATAATATGATTGGTCCCTGCTGGAGCGAAATGGAGTTTTTGATATGCTTGTCTCTTCAATCTGTGTTTTTCAATCTGAAGCTGGGACAATGGCGGGGCAAAGAAGCGATGGTACGTGGGCCAAGTGACGCGCGGTAGCTAAACGATGACGAATATACTACGGGATGCCGGGATGGACAATATGGACATGCTACGATTTAAGACACGTGAGTCAATGTAGCAGAAGGTCCATTGTTACAAGAGAAAAGCGGCAGTAAACCTAGACCCTTGACAAATAAAGTATGCCTGAAGGCATGTTGACAATCCGACTGTTGGACAGACCTCTCAGACTTCAGACCGACCTCTCAGACTTCAGACCGACTAATGTGAAAGAGTAGAAGTCGGAAGCTATTTCCGCCACATACGTTGCAGATAGTCGGAGCGTGAGCTCCATTATTATGTGGTCAAATTCTCAAATAAATGAGGATACAATTCCATGCCTCGGCTGGGATCTAATCCACGCCCTCCTGTTTACCAGTCGAACGTCTTGACCATTACGCCACCAAGGGAATATTGCAATTCCACAAAGGTGGACAAAACTCGAATCGGACGTTGAAAAGGGAATAACGAGAATGACGAGTATTACCTATCACTCTTGCGGCGTATTTGAGCATTACATCATATGCTCTCAAAAGTATAATACATGCCTACTCACTCTATTTATATCAATAAATTTCACAAAAACCCACCTGAGGCTTAGGTGTAGGGACAAACAGCCCTAGATGATGGGTTAAGCTTATACGAATCTACATACATATATCAATACATACTTTATTTCCCAATGGTTCACTGAAGTTAAGCCACATTGCGCGTGGTTAGTATCCGGATGGGTGACCATCTGGGCAATCGCGTGCTGGCTTTTCCCGGCCCCACTCAGGTTGGGTGAGGTTAATGTGAGGAGGCGGGTAGTTTGTCGCCGAAACGAGGGTGAAACCCACGTCCCTAAAACAGTTAAACCAACCTCAGTGGTGCAGTGGTTAACGCGTTGGACTTTAGAATAGAATATACCTTGTTTATACTACCAGCATAGGACTGAAAAGTACCTTTACTCTCGCAGTCTAAACAAGGTCTTATACATTTGATAGATAGGTAATAAAATTACATTTTAAGGAAAAGCCCCCTTTTCTGGTTGGTTGGTTGGTTGGTTCCTTCCGGGTTCCTAAGGAAAAGCCCCAAACCACCAACCAAGGAAAAGCTCCCACTTTAGATCTGGAGGTTGGTGTTTCGACTCCAAGTCAAGTCATAAAATTTATTTAGGTGTAATAATTGCGGGAACGCTATTTGTGACAAGCATTTAAGTATGATTAACACACTTATGGTGGATTTCACCAACCTTCTTTCAGCCCTGTTAAGCCAAAACAAATTAAATGGAACTTAACTGGCTGTTGGCTTAACAGGAGTTGTAATGACTGAATAAATATTGGTGAAATCCAACATGAAAAATTCTGCTGAAACAGTTATTCAGTGAGGTTAAACCCTGGGAAAACTTGAACGTCTATTTAACTACATCGGCGATGGTTGCATCTTCAGCAAAACTTAACCATGAGTATCTCCGAGCTAACTACTGATGTAAAAGAATACCCTCCTTGCAATCATGCCAGAGCACCTTCTGCAAACTATCTCAGCGGTCCCAGTCTCAATTTTGAAATTTTGAACCCTCCTATGAAAATTGAACTACTCATCGTATGAAAATTGGACCACCCATTCGAGAGTTTTTGCAGAAGGAAAGAAGAAACAGTCAAATCAAATGTAAAATTGCCAAATCTTTGACCTCACTTTGTTCTGCCAGCAGTTATGTAGTCTGGTCATTCCCGCTGAGGCCATGCCAGTATCAATCAAATCGTGGATTTCATTACTTGTAGCAGAGCGGAGCCTTTTAGCAACACTTTTGCGGATATCACAACATAACTATTCGTAATATCGTAATTGCCTTCTTTGAAATCAATTTCCATTCCCACTTTTCTGTTTACACTGGTAATGTAGCGAATGTCCTGTGCCCTAAATCACCAAAGTATGGAAAAGTATTTACAATTCCATATTTTGACATGATTCGTTCAAATTCAAAATTCTGCTTTTCCATTGGCTATTACACTTGTAAGATACTTTTCCATACTTTGGTGATTTAGGGCACTGATGTCTCGTCCTCTGAAACTGTCCTCACGAGATTGCGTGCACCTCGAACTCCAAGCATAGAGCCGAAAAAACTTCGACTCCTGCAGCCCTGTCGGGAATCGAACCCTGGGACCTCTGATGTGCAAGTAAGGTTCCTTATTAAATTTTTTTTTTTTTTTTTTTTTTTTTTTAAAGGAGCCGTTCTTCTGTAGATTACATAAGGCTCCTTTTTATTTCAATGGAATATCTACCTTTCTTTTCAAAGCACACTCCACGAACATAAAGGAATTTTAAAGAATTTAAAAACTGGGAGCGGGCAGGATTGCTCAATTAATTCCTTCTAGCTCGCGATCATTAGTGGAAAATTTTTCCTAGTGTCTTTTACATAAACTTTACTGTTCCCCCTTTTTCAGTGGAAAATTTTCCTACTGTCTTACACCTTACACCAATAAGCATAATTAATCAACTATGTTTCATTTTCCCCCCTTTTTCAGTGGTACACCTGCGACACATCCAAACTGAGTCCCGAACTCATAGCTTCCTTCACGCAACTGTCCCTGGACGAGGAAACACAAGCCTTTCTCAACGCTTCCTCGGAAAAGTCCAACGCGGTACGTCAAACACTCAAATTTTTTGCGAAATAAAATAATAAAAAAATAAACATGGCTCAAATAAACCTCATAAGATTAAAACTCTCTCCAGTTAGCAAGCAGCGCATGTGGCCAATATGTAGGTGATGACGAAACGTGACCTAGACTGCTAGGTTTTGGTTTTATAGCAGTTTAACGTCAATGTTTAGTGTATAATCGCTAAAGTTTTGAAACTTGTTTAGGTGTCACGTCAATGGAAAATTGCTACAAAAAGGAGCTGTCACAATTTCAAGAGGATATTCCTTAAGACGCTCAGCCTCGGTAAAGGATCCTTTAAAAAACGCGGTATCCTCAAGCAACTCTTGTTAGGATGACTTGATACATGCCTGTGTGTTTGTGTTTCTGTTATTATTAAAGCGTAGTCCATCACTATCACTTTGTGACACAACTTGTTTTGTATGAGAGGCCAAAGTACACAACTTACCCGACCATTCTGTCCTAATGACTTGCCTCTTTGGTGTACTTGTGCGAAATATGTCACCGCAAATCAACCCCTCATTCCGTAAAAACATCTTCACATTTCACACTTTTGTCCATTTCGGCCGCCCGAATCCTGGGAATGATCTTTCCTAGATTGCAGACCAATTTTCAAAAATATGTACCTACTGGTCTACTCCCACGAGGTAACATTATGTACTCGTACACAATTAAAGGCCATCCCAAAAGGTCCTGAGGTGGAAGTTAGAACCACCTCAAAGTTTCAAAAACAATGGTTATATTGGTTATGGGTTTTTAGCGAACACCTTCGAGCAGCCTAGGACACGCTTGATGCTAGGCATAGCTCTCAAGTGCTGACCAGGAAAGAAGTTTTACACTTTCATCATGGAATTAAAAAAAAAAAAAAAAAAAAAAAATGGAAAATATGAAATTATAAAAAAAAAAAAAAATTTTTTAAAAAACGTGGGGTGGTGATCTGTGGTAAGACTTTTTTTTTTTT
>NW_007377942.1:28977-39637 GCF_000475195.1 Diaphorina citri | reverse complement strand
TTTCAGACTTTCAGTAAGAAACCAAGCACAGGTTGTTATCATAACTTCCATGTATAATTCAAAGTTGACATTTTGAATTTGTCTTGTGTATCCTGTTCGTTCTCGTTTTTCTTTTAAATGTTATTTTAATATCCTCAACAAATTTGAGTTTTTTTGTTCTTTCGCACAAAGCCTTTGGGCTAAACGTACCTTCTTTTTTTCTTTACTTTAAATAATATCATTTTTGGTATATTTTTCCCTTGTCCTTTCTGTCTTTATCTTCTTTCCTCCTCCTCTCTCTCTCTCTCTCTCTCTTCCTCTCTCTCTCTCCCTCCCTCCTTCCCTCTCTCTCTCTCTTTCTCTCTCTGCGTCTCTTTATTTTTGTCATGAAGAATATTCATCTGAGTGTATGTACATAACTTTAATATAGTGTGCATATGAAACACCAAGTGCTATACGTACATAACTTTTATGCACCTATATGTATCTCGACAAAAAATAACTATTTAAAGAGTAACAAGCCAGTATTTACGGGTGTGGTATGGAACAGAAAATGTTCTGGTGTTTGGTATGGTTTGGCTGGAAACATTTTATTGGTATGTGGTCATACAAGATTTATCTGAAAGTACAATAATATGATTGGTTCCTGCTGGAGCGAAATGGAGTTTTTGATATGCTTGTCTGTTCAATCTGTGTTTTTCAATCTGAAGCTGGGACAATGGCGGGGCAAAGAAGCGATGGTACGTGGGCCAAGTGACGCGCGGTAGCTAAACGATGACGAATATACTACGGGATGGACATGCTACGATTTAAGACACGTAAGTCAATGTAGCAGAAGGTCCATTGTTACAAGAGAAAAGCGGCAGTAAACCTAGACCCTTGACAAATAAAGTATGCCTGAAGGCATGTTGACAATCCGACTGTTGGACAGACCTCTCAGACTTCAGACCGACTAATGTGAAAGAGTAGAAGTCGGAAGCTGTTTCCGCCACATACGTTGCAGATAGTCGGAGCTCCATTATTATGTGGTCAAATTCTCAAATAAATGAGGATACAATTCCATGCCTCGGCTGGGATCTAATCCACGCCCTCCTGTTTACCAGTCGAACGTCTTGACCATTACGCCACCAAGGGAATATTGCAATTCCACAAAGGTGGACAAAACTCGAATCGGACGTGAACAATGTATCCAAATAAGGTAAGGGAATGTAAAATTTTAAACACCATAAGTATTTCTCCCATCTTCCTCTCCTCTCATCTCCAGCATCCATCTTCTTATCGGGTGGCGTTGATGCAATACAATATTGTAGGAGAGATTGTGCAAGAGCATAATAAATGACCCGAAGAAGTGGTCTTCCACAAACTCTCCTCAATTGAACAGAAAAGACAAAGAAGAACCAAAGAAGCGTCAGCAAAAGGAACAAAAGAAGGAACAAAATAAACCAAATGCCAGCCCAAAGCAATTACCCCAGACTCCCCAGAGCTGATTGAGAAGCTGACGAGAAAAGCCGACCCCGTCTGTATACGAGAAAAGACAAAGAAGAACCAAAGAAGCGTCAGCAAAAGGAACAAAAGAAGGGCAAGAAGCAGCAGCAAAAGAAATGCCAACAAAAGGAGCAAAAGAAGAAGAAGAAAATAAATGCTTGTCACAAATGTCGTTCCCTGGTTAATGCACTACGCTAAATTATATGTCTTGACTTGGAGTCGAACCACCAACCTCCAGATCCGAAGTCCACTACGCTAACAACTGCACAACTGAGGTTGGTTGCACAACTGAGGTTGGTTGCACAACTGAGGTTGGTTATTTTCAAAAGAACAAAAGAAGGACAAGAAGCAGCAAAAGAAATGCCAACAAAAGGAGCAAAAGAAGAAAAAGTTTCAAAGTCAATCTGCTCTGAATTTTATGCACGTGAAAACATTATCTAGAACTCCCCTCACCGACTCGGCCGTTGAAAAGTTTCCAATACACTGTTGACCAAAGGAATGAGCAACTTGGCAAACACCCTACGCCATCGCGAAGAAGCAGAAGTCCAAACGGAATGAGAAGAAGACCATCGCACCAACACACACATGTCGGTATGTCCGGGGCGAAATATTTTCGTTTCCATCAGAGAGTGGCTTTGATTTATTTGTCATTAACTAATGTCCCCGGTCTTCCATTGTCCGTGGAATCTGCACATTGTGTCAACTATACTTCTGGAGAAATCTCACAAACACCAGCAGCGATACTAAAATAATCACCCAGAAATTTCAATACGACGACGCGTTAGGAGACCTTGGCCGGAGTAATTAATTCTCAAGTCATCTGTAAACCCCAGAGAAGAAATTTCAATACGACGACGCGTTAGGAGACCTTGGCCGGAGTAATTAATTCTCAAGTCATCTGTAAACCCCAGAGATTTTTTTTTTAATTTTTCTCTCTCCGGTTAAGATGATAGGTTAATTGGTCACATCAGGTTCGTTTGGTAAGAAGAAACAGGGTGAACCGAAATCTTGTGAAGTTTGGAGACGGATTCAGTTTTTAATATTCGAAAAATTCCACCCGTACGTAAGTTCAATTTTAATTGTAATTAATTGTAATGAACACTTTTGCACTTTTATTTCGATTTGCAAATGAATACCCCCTTTCGCGGCCTAATGGTCAATGTTCCGACATTTGTAAACAACTTTCGTATTCTTGTGTTGACCCTACAGCCCTGATTTTTTTTTAATTTTTCTCTCTCCGGTTAAGATGATAGGTTAATTGGTCACATCAGGTTCGTTTGGTAAGAAGAAACAGGGTGAACGGAAATCTTGTGAAGTTTAAAGACGGATTCAGTTTTAATATTCGAAAAATTCCACCCGTACGTGAGTTCAATTTTAATTGTAATGAACACTTTTGCAATTTTATTTCGATTTGCAAATAAATACCCCCCTTTCGCGGCCTAATGGTCACTGTTCCGACATTTGTAAACAACTTTCGTATTCTCGTATTGACCGTACACCTATGTAAAGGGGCTGCAAGTACTGTGTCTCTTGTCGCCCATCTGATGAGAGACATACTACAGAAGGGATGCTACGACAAAGAACTCACGATGCTCACGTTATTTTTCATTCACCTTGATCCAAATGCTTTTCTTTGGGGAAGATCAGTTGTGGTTTCATTGTCTTCAAAATTAACAATTTCTAAATTTTCTCGGTTTTATCGCGCTCTTTCGGACTATATGGTGTCAATCACGTATGTTGATATGACTGACGTGGCACGCTAAGACCTTAGCGCCACATCAAGTTCGACTAGATTGATAGATTGCTCTCTTCATGTCATTTAAATGTTAACATTTCCAGTTATACAACCAGTTTGTACAGAACGCCATGTCATCTTGTCGCCCATCTGATGAGAGACATACTACAGAAGGGATGCTACGACAAAGAACTCACGATGCTCACGTTATTTTTCATTCACCTTCATCCAAATGCTTTTCTTTGGGGAAGATCAGTTGTGGTTTCTTTGTCTTCAAAATTTATTATTTCTAAATTTCCTCGGTTTTATCGCGCTCTTAACACTCCGGGTGCCCAAGCTGTAAAGATGTAATTTCGGATTATATGATGTCAATCACGTATGTTAATATGACTGACGTGGCACGCTAAGACCTTAGCGCCACATCAAGTTCGACTAGATTGATAGATTGCTCTCTTCATGTCAATTAATTGTTAACATTTCCAGTTATACAACCAGTTTGTACAGAACGCCATGTCGCCACATCAAGTTCGACTAGATTGATAGATTGCTCTCTTCATGTCATTTAAATGTTAACATTTCCAGTTATACAACCAGTTTGTACAAAACGCCATGTCACAAGACCAACTTTATTGACACCCCAAAGAGAAAACCCATCGGAACGACTCGCAGAATTAATTAATTCCGCTCAAAAACCCATAAACCAGATCTTTAAAAAGTCGCCAAATTTACGACCGTGGAAAAAGCAGTCAAGATTTAAATATTTCTCCAAATTGTATAATATTTCTGCACGACATCATGCTAAATTTTGCGGTCTTAATTTATTTACGGTCTTTTGCCAAAACAATAAAACTCGGGCCAAAAAATAGTCCCTTGTGGTCAGCTATATGGAGTTGGAGGTATTTTCGGTTTACGTCCGCATAATTTGACGCTTAATGGATTGAACTTCATAGTAATGTCATAACGTGGATTATTTTTCAGTATGGATGTCCAATGTCCATATGGGGTGTGCCAAAAGCTTGGTCGTGGATGTTGAACAATTGGATGAGCTGAATATTGGGTCTTGAATTCATAGTAATGTCATAACGTGGATTATTTTTCAGTATGGATGTCCAATGTCCATATGGGGTGTGCCAAAAGCTTGGTCGTGGATGTTAAACACTGGGATGAGCTGAAAATTGGGTCTTGACTATTAGGTGATCATCATCAGCCTTATATTTCCACTGATACACTAAGGTTTCTTCATTCTCTTCATAGTAATGTCATAACGTGGATTATTTTTCAGTATGGATGTCCAATGTCCATATGGGGTGTGCCAAAAGCTTGGTCGTGGATGTCAAACAATGGGATGAGCTGAAAATTGGGTCTTCAATATTAGGTGATCATCATCAGTCTTATGATGATACACTTAAGGTTTCTTCATTCGTGCACTGTCTATCCTGTGTTTTTGTGCCTCTATTACTTATCTTTTGAGAGTTTTGAGTTGTTAAAATTTGCAACTGTCTTAAAAATCAGGTCAGAACTTTTTGGCCAAATTTCGTCAAAATCAGACATAAACTGTCGAAAATTATAGGGGGACAACAAAAAGAAAAATTAATTGAATAAAATAAAAAGAAAATCCTAGAGATAAAATTTAGAACTTACTTCGTTCAATTATCATTACATCAATGACCAGGTGGGCCCTGAAATAATTTTGTGACATGGCCGGGCATATCACAGTTATCACAGCATTGTCCATTTCCAGAAAGTTACATCAATGACCAGGTGGGCCCTGAAATAATTTTGTGACATGGCCGGGCATATCACAGTTATCACAGCATTGTCCATTTAACAATCACCAAATGATGATGGAATTTCTAAAACAATCACCAAATAAGTAATGCTGATGATCTAAAACAATCACCAAATGATGATGATGATTTTCGCGTCGCCCTAAATGGGGAGCGAAATTCCGATCCTAAACGTCTTGAATATGCTGATATTGCTGATGCCATTGTGTTCTGGCTACGTTTTGATTTGGAGGTTCCATAAATTTGGTTTTTATTTACATTAATATGCTATTGTGTCTTGGGTCTATTTACATTTTGATTTTGGTATCAAATGAGTTTTTTACTTACATGTTATACTCAATTTTGGTAGAATTTTGTTGTATGTACATTAATATCGATGCTATTTCTTATCCTTTTGGACCTATTTCCATTTTAACTTGATTTTGGCATTTTTTTTACTTATGCTAACTTTTGGTTATTTTCTACATATGTGTCTTGGATCTCTTTAAATTTTGAATTGATTTTAGCGTACCAAGTGAGTTTTTCCTTGCTTCATTTTGGAATTATGTTCTACAAATCTAAATTTATATGCTGTTCCATTGTAGCTGTGACATAGACATTGTCTACTAATATTTTGATTTGAATTTGATCTTTAGGTCTTTTAAATTATATTGTTGACATGTCTGGGCTAATTCTTTTCCAACTTTTATTTATTTTACTGTAGACTTTGATTTGATTTTTGGACATCTCGTGTGTTTTTGTCTTTCAAATATGTAGAATGGAATTCTGTTTCGAGACGACAAGACCTTAGCAGTCACAGTTCCCTCTACCAAATGTTTCCTATGGCCTTGGCAATTCTAAATTTTACTTATTGTTGATTAGATTCTTATGAGACGCCTAAATTAGATAAATGTTGCTCTTCACAAGAAAAGCAATAATTCTAAATTTTACTTATTGTTGATTAGATTCTTATGAGACGCCTAAATTAGATAAATGTTGCTCTTCACAAGAAAAGCAATAAAAAAAAGCACGTATTAGCTATCCGATCAAAGAATCCACAGAGGCAGTATCAGGTTACAATTACACATAAGATCCAACATTCCTAACCATGTTAGACAATGGTCAGACCAAATCCTGCTTTATAGGTGTCCCTAGACGATCAATCAGTTGATCAAAATGATCAAACCAAGCGTCATTGATGGTCTAGAAACCGATTTGATCATTTGACGTGACGGTTCGTTCTCGGAACGGCTGGCTTCTGCCTATTCTGTCCTCTTTGCTTTCGAGACTATTCCTAACCATGTTAGACAATGGTCAGACCAAATCCTGCTTTATAGGTGTCCCTAGACGATCAATCAGTTGATCAAAATGATCAAACGTCATTGATGGTCGATTTGATCATTTATTTTGACGTGACGGTTCGTTCTCGGAACGGCTGGCTTCTTCCTATCCTGTCCTTTTTGCTTTCGAGACGATAAGATCTCCGTTATTATATTTTATAAGAGGTTTCATAGAGGGCTGGCGGGAAAACATCAAGGAATGGCTGACCATCACACAGAGACGTTGACTTGGCTGCCAACAGAGACCTCTTCAGAACGGCAGTGTCAACCTGTCAATATCAATCTGGCAACAATCGACTGCGATGTCGCCACAATGAATGAAATTGTTAGGAGGAACCTCTTAGAAAAAGCCTCTATAAACCACTTGGGGAAAAAACATTAGATAAGACCCATTTGTTCAAATAATTCATAATCTAAAGAGGCCTTAAGGATCAGGAGTATGTGATTGTGAAGTAATTCTATACCCATGGCCAGTAAGTCTGCTGGTACTTCTTGTTTCTTCGTAATGTTCACAGAATCCGGAATCATTAATCATATTTTGTTGCAGTTGTGTACCACTGTGTAGAGACAGAACCAGGATCTTCATTATGGCCGGAATGGGGTTTACAATAAATTGGAAGTTGGTATTTTTAAGTTTTTGGATCACAGTCCAAAGTCCGTTTCCGTCTAGTGCTGCTCTCTTGCGTTAATGTTCACAGAATCCGGAATCATTAATCATATTTTGTAGCAGTTGTGTACCACTGTGTAGAGACAGAACCAGGATCTTCATTATGGCCAGAATGGGGTTTACAATAAATTGGAAGTTGGTATTTTTAAGTTTTTGGATCACAGTCCAAATTCCGTTTCCGTCTATTGCTGCTCTCTTGCGTTGGTGGTTTTTGATTTGGAAGTTTATGTTATGTTTTTGAGTGCTGGATACTTGTCTTATCAAATTTTGAATTATTCATTTACCGTCTAGTGCTGCTCTCTGTGATAAGAACTGTAGTCCTTCAGGTTCTTGATGTCTTCAAAATCGGTGACTAGACCTGGCTTTAATGTAACTATCACTAAGTTCATAGGAGGAGGTCAAGAACTTGGCCTTTTCTTACAGGTACATACCTCATACCTTTTTTTTATATATAAGTATCCTCTGTCTCTCTTAAAATTGGATCACCGCCGTTTTTATTTCGTAGCGATGAAACAACTGCTACATTGGACGCTTGTGGTCTGTGTCTCCTTTTTTTATTTCGTAGCAATGGAACAACTGCTACATTGGACGCTTGTGGCCTGTGTCGTAGCATGCCCATCCCGTGGGATGTCTTTCATCAGATGGGCGAGAAGAGACACAATACTTCCCATTTAGGTGCTGGGTCAACACGAGAACACCAGAAAGTAACCCGTTGAAATATTTGCAATCGAAAAACGAGTACAATTTTTTGTCGATGGTGGGATTCGAACCCGGGACCTTCTGCATGGCAAGCAAGCGCGTTACCACTGGACTAAGTTATGTTATGTTATGTTATGTTATGTTATGACCGTTATGTTATGTTTTTGAGTGCTGGATACTTGTCTTATCAAATTTTGAATTATTCATTTACCGTCTATAGTGCTGCTCTCTGTGATAAGAACTGTAGTCCTTCAGGTTCTTGACATTGTGTCAACTACTTCTGGAGAAATCTCACAAACACCAGCAGCGATACTAAAACAATCACCAAATGATGATGGAATTTCTAAAACCATCACCAAATAAGTAATGCTGATGATCTAAAACAATCACCAAATGATGATGATTTTCGCGTCGACCTAAATGGGGAGCGAAATTCCGATTCTAAACGTCTTGAATATGCTGATATTGCTGATGCCATTGTGTTATGGCTACGTTTTGATTTGGAGGTTCCATAAATTTGGTTTTTTACATTAATATGCTCTTGTGTCTTGGGTCTATTTACATTTTGATTTTTGGGAAAATGACCTAATCGTCAACTCCGAGCATTTGAAAACAACAACAAAAACAAAAACAACAACAACAACAACAACAACAACAATAACAACATTTTGATTTTGTTATCAAATGAGTTTTTTACTTACATGTTATACTCAATTTTGGTAGGATTTTGTTGTATGTACATTAATATCGATGCTAATTCTTATCCTTTTGGACCTATTTCCATTTTAACTTGATTTTGGCCTTTTTTTACTTATGCTAACTTTTGGTTATGTTCTACATATGTGTCTTGGGTCTATTTAAAATTTGAATTGATTTTAGCGTACCAAGTGAGTTTTTCCTTGCGTCATTTTGGAATTATGTTCTACAAATCTAAATTTATATGCTGTTCCTTCTCCTGACATCGGTCCTGTACTAATTTCATTGACTGCTACTGGACACTGGTTTAAGTTCTCCCGTGTGACCTTTTACACTGACCGGATGGACATGCTACGATTTAAGACACGTAAGTCAATGTAGCAGAAGGTCCATTGTTACAAGAGAGAAGCGGCTGTAAAATTGTTGATCTTCGGCAACGTAAACCTAAACCCTTGGCAGATGGAGTGTGAAGGCATGTTGACAATCCGACTGTTGGACAGACCTCTCAGACTTCAGACCATCTCATCTGAGGGACTAGAATTCGAAAGCTGTTTCCGCCACACACATTTCAGACATTTGGAGCGTGAGTGACCACCCTAAAGGTAGAAACACACTACTATCACGTCACTTGAGCTCATGAGAAGTCAGAAAGATGTAGTTCAAAGTTTTCCCATAATATTGTAGGTGATTTCGTTCTTGACAGCCACACTACCTTCACCTTCACGCCACGTGAGCTAGTAATGTAGCTGTCCTGAACGAGATTACCTACAATATTATGTTAAAACTTTCAACTACATCTTTCTGACTCACCATCAGTTCACGTGACGTGATGGTAGTGTGTCTCTTACCAGGCGAACGTCTTGACCATTACGCCACCAAGGGAGTATTACAACTCCACAAAGGTGGACAAAATTCGAACCGGACGTGAACAATGTATCCAAATAAGGTAAGGGAATGTAAAATTTCAAACACCATAAGTATTTCTCCCATCTTCCTCTCCTCTCATCTCCAGCATCCATCTTCCCATCGGGTGGCGAAGTGGTACGCGTTTTGTCCCCAGCAGCGACCACACCAGTCCCGAGACCAAAGAAGAGGTTCTAATCGTGTCTGGTGGTGTTGAACAGAAATTTCAATACGACGACGCGTTAGGAGACCTTGGCCGGAGTAATTAATTCTCAAGTCATCTGTAAACCCCAGAGATTTTTTTTAATTTTTCTCTCTCCGGTTAAGATGATAGGTTAATTGGTCACATCAGGTTCGTTTGGTAAGAAGAAACAGGGTGAACCGAAATCTTGTGAAGTTTGGAGACGGATTCAGTTTTTAATATTCGAAAAATTCCACCCGTACGTAAGTTCAATTTTAATTGTAATTAATTGTAATGAACACTTTTGCACTTTTATTTCGATTTGCAAATGAATACCCCCTTTCGCGGCCTAATGGTCAATGTTCCGACATTTGTAAACAACTTTCGTATTCTTGTGTTGACCCTACAGCCCTAAGGGGCTGCAAGTACTGTGTCTCTTGTCGCCCATCTGATGAGAGACATACTACAGAAGGGATGCTACGACAAAGAACTCACGATGCTCACGTTATTTTTCATTCACCTTCATCCAAATGCTTTTCTTTGGGGAAGATCAGTTGTGGTTTCTTTGTCTTCAAAATTTATTATTTCTAAATTTCCTCGGTTTTATCGCGCTCTTAACACTCCGGGTGCCCAAGCTGTAAAGATGTAATTTCGGATTATATGATGTCAATCACGTATGTTAATATGACTGACGTGGCACGCTAAGACCTTAGCGCCACATCAAGTTCGACTAGATTGATAGATTGCTCTCTTCATGTCATTTAAATGTTAACATTTCCAGTTATACAACCAGTTTGTACAAAACGCCATGTCACAAGACCAACTTTATTGACACCCCAAAGAGAAAACCCATCGGAACGACTCGCAGAATTAATTAATTCCGCTCAAAAACCCATAAACCAGATCTTTAAAAAGTCGCCAAATTTACGACCGTGGAAAAAGCAGTCAAGATTTAAATATTTCTCCAAATTGTATAATATTTCTGCACGACATCATGCTAAATTTTGCGGTCTTAATTTATTTACGGTCTTTTGCCAAAACAATAAAACTCGGGCCAAAAAATAGTCCCTTGTGGTCAGCTATATGGAGTTGGAGGTATTTTCGGTTTACGTCCGCATAATTTGACGCTTAATGGATTGAACTTCATAGTAATGTCATAACGTGGATTATTTTTCAGTATGGATGTCCAATGTCCATATGGGGTGTGCC
>NW_007377942.1:6402-28821 GCF_000475195.1 Diaphorina citri | reverse complement strand
TTTTTTTGTAGAAGTTTTGTGTTTTATCTTCGTATGAAATCTATCTATTAGAGGCAACAGCTACTGGTTGTACACACCAAGACTTCCAGCACAATCAAAGATATCATTAGCACAACTTGGAATATATTTTGCAGACTTTGAATTCAAATTAAAACTTGTTTAGCGCCCATCGCTTCAATTATGCGCGGGATTTCAATCTGATTTGCTGATTTTGTGCACAATTATACGATATTAAAAAAAGCCAAAGATATTCTAATGTGAATTCCATTATTCCTAATGGTTTGAATAGGAAAATTGAGGCCAGTTTTTTTCCGATTATACTGGCGAGTGTGTGTTGTGTGTTTTAAACGTTCGCGATTGCCCGGGGCAGGGTCATTTTGATGTGGGTATAATATACCCGATGTGTGTACATATAAATAGGGGCGAGAAGGAACTTGAATTTCTGGTTTTGGTGTGCAGAAAATTTACTCTATTGGTGGAAAGTGAACTGATTGAGAAAAACATGATCGCACGTATTTCCTTGTGAATTTTCTGCAACAGAAATGAGGCTCCCCTCTATCTTTGAGACGTTACAGATAACTCGCAGAAGTTGCAGGGCCATGATCTGGGCACATTTGACCTAAACTAATATGTACCCGAGTCTACAACCTTATGAGTATTCCCAGAGACAGTTTCAGCATGTCGGTCAATCAATTGGTTCGAATACCTTGAGTGTCACCTTTTATTGGCGGTAATTTGACATTAAATCCAGTTGGGACACTTAAATATCCACCGTTTTTGGAAAGATTAGGTGTGATTGAGGTGTGAGGTTTTGTGACGAATTTGATGTGGGTTGTTTGGAATCGTCTTTGATTACTCTTGTATTAATTCATCAGTTTATTTTATTCGATTTTTTTTGTCAAATACTCGAAATCTGCGAAATAAAATTATGTATAATAAAATAAACATGGCTCAAATAAACCTCATAGGATTAAAATTCTCTCCAATTAGCAAGCAGCATGTGTGACCAGTATGTAGGTGACGAAACTCGACCTAGCTGTTTGAAGCTTCTCTGAGGTGTTGGTTGTTTGATAGCGGTTTAACGTCCTCTAACCTTGCTAAAATCTTTCGTGAGGGTGGTTTTACCCTCCATTCGGGGACAAGGTACCGACCTACTCAAATTAACCTCACCCAGTCTGAGTTTGACCGGGAAAAGCCAGCAGCAAGCAATTGTCCAGATGGTCACCTATCCGGACACCAACCACGTGCATCGTTATTTAACTTTCGTGATTCATCGGGAAACGGTGCGTTCAACGTGCTATCATCACTGGCTCATAAAAAAGCCTTAACTATTTAGGAATTCAGCAATTCAATTTTCAAGAGGAGGTTTCTTAAGGTGGGTTTACACACTCAAGTCATCTACACAAACTGGCTTGCACATGCCGGTTTGTTCGGTTTGCACAAAACTGAGAGGAACCTAGAAAAAGTTTTTTTTTTTTGCTTGTGCAAACTTGAAGCCTGCGTTCACACGCTTCGACTCACTTGTGCAAACCGGCTTGTGCGTGTAAACCCACCTTTAGGCGTTCAGCCTCGGTAAAAGATCCTCCAAAAACGCGGTATCCTCAAGCAACTCTTGTTAGGATGACTTGATACATGCCTGTGTGTTTGTGTTTCTGTTATTATTAAAGCGTAGTCCATCACTATCACTTTGTGACACAACTTGTTTTGTATGAGAGGCCAAAGTACACAACTTACCCGACCATTCTGTCCTAATGACTTGCCTCTTTGGTGTACTTGTGCGAACTGTTTTAAAAGGGTAGCCACAGATCAAGCCCTCGTTCCGTAAAAACATCTGCACATTTCACACTTATGTACATTCCAGCCGCTTGAACCCTGGAAATGATCTTTCCTAGATCGAAAGCCAATTCGCAAAAACTTCTCCCACTAGTTCACATCATGTACACAATTAAGGCAAACCCCAAAAGGTCAGAAGGTCCTGAGATGGAAGTTGGAAGCATCTCCTTAAAGGATCAAAAACAATGGGCCTTCAGCCAACACCGAGTCTAGCATAGAATAGAATTAAGAATAGAATCTTGCTAGGTATCTTTTCTAAGTGTGCTCCGTATTGGCGCTGAAGAAACAAAACCTCTTATTGACTTCTTTTAGGTGTTTGATAGAGGGAACTGAAACTGCGAAGGTATTATCGTCCCGAAAATGAAGAGAGAACGAAAACAGGATAGAAGAAAGCCAGCCATTCCGAAAACGAACCTTATCTGTTCAGGATAAAATCCGCCCCAGACGGGAGTGGAAGTATCGAACCCACGACCTTAGCAAGGGAGGCGCGCAACCTTCCAAGCTACTAACCAGGCTGACATGGTCATTTTTACATGTCTAGGCTTTCTCCTATACTGCCCTCATTCTAGTCAAGGTACGGTAACGGTCAGCTCACAGTCAAAATTTGGAACATTCTCGCGACGAATCTTTTTGATCGGACCGAAACTGGACCGTGACCGGAGCGAGACTGGCACTGTAGTGTGAATAGGCAGCGATCAAGCAACGATCAACATTCCTTCGTTCAGACCAACTAGAAATGAAAGAAAAATGACCGAAGCATGACCGAAGCATGAACGTTGCTTGAACGATAGTGTGAATACTCAATCTTTTGATCGGACCGTTACCGGACCGTGACTGGACCTTGACTGGCACTATAGTGTGAATCAGGCTACAAATTAGGTAGGTACATAGGTACTGATCGAATAAACTACGGGCTAAATAATTCCCGGAGGGACGGGCCCAGCTTGTTTTTTTTTTATAAGTATCCTCTGTCTCTCTTATAATTGGATTGTTAGAGGTGGACACATCAGCCGTTTAAGCCTGTCTCAAATGAGATCTTTACTTCTCCTGAAATCGGTCCTGTACTAATTTCATTGACTGCTACTGGACACTGGTTTAAGTTCTCCCGTGTGACCTTTTACACTGACCATGCTATGGTCATGCTACGAGCCCTATAGCCATGCTAAGAACGTAATGAATCTCCACACCAAAACTGCTTAATGACACCAAAAAACTCACCGTGATTCAATTAATTAAACCCGACCCGCGAGCTTTCACCGAAATTATTAAATCTTTTAATGATGATGGGACCTGTTGATGTTGAAGTTTTTGGTAGGAGTTGGTTTTGTAGAGTTAGTGCGAAAGATGAAAAAAGATTTAATAGGAAGAATTAAAAAACGAGATTGCCAAGTTTAAATTGAGAGAAGGTTTAAGGAATTGAGATCCAGCATTTTGAGCAGACACGAAAAACTGTGAATGCAGACTTGGTCTTAATTTTCTGATCTCACCACTTTTATAGGCCGACATTTTTGGATAGGAACTTAGCCTTTTTTTCACATTTGTGTTTTTGTGGGGGTTAATAATATCCCTAAATAAGAAAGCAAGAAAAAAGGGGGAAAACAAGAAACCTCTTTGCTTTCTGAATATAATGAAGCCACATTTTTGGATAGGAACTTAGCCTTTTTTTCACATTTGTGTTTTTGTGGGGGTTAATAATATCCCTAAATAAGAAAGCAAGAAAAAAAAAGGGAAAACAAGAAAACCTCTTTGCTTTCTGAATATAATGAAGCTTTTTAATGGGATGCTAAAGGAATATGAAAGAAAACACAAGGAAGATAGGAGGAATACGAGCACAAACATTCTACATGAAACCCAACTCTCTCTACACATGAACAAAAAACTAAAAGATAAAGTACTTAATGGAAAAAATATTCAAGACCGGGGAAAAAAATGAGGGTGGGTTGGGGAAAAAGGAGAAACACAATGTTGCCAGATGTAAAAGGGAAAACGGAGAAAATGTTCAAGGGAAAAATCGGAAAAACTCTTGAGCTTTTTTTGCTTTCCTTATCCTAGAAGGGTTTCGTGTGATGTTCACACCAGATTTTTATGAACGTTTTAGAGCGATTACAAATGACATTAATTTTGTAGAACTGAACATGAGTGATGATTTTATTGAAATGACCATTTTTTTTTATTTTTATTTTTAGACGTTAAAAAACATTATTACCAAAGTTGAAAATGTTGAAAGTGATTGATTCTTCACTGATCATCCCAGTATTTTTCTACGATATTTTTGCCAGGTTCCATGGCTGGACAAAATAAATGACAATTACGACGAAAGAGGAAATGTCCATAACATGATCATTGTTGTTGGTAATATGGTAATAGATCCCTTAGTGAAAGAAGAATCAAGACCTCCTTGGTGAAATATATTTAAAGGCTCACAATGAAAGAAAAAAAATTAGTGGTTGGATGGTAGAGCTACTCCAGAAGAACTCTGCCACTTAAAGCCTAAAAAAAGAGGTACCCCAAATGCCAACGTTTGGCAACGTCGAAAATGGAGAAAAAAATGAAATTGAGTGAGAAACCGGTCGAAAAAAAAGAAGGAGAAAAGAGAAAACTTGGGTAGAAAAAAAGACAAGCCTTCAGGGACACATAATTTCCTTAACAAATGACAATAGATGTAGAATAAATTGTAAAAGAAGAGAGAGAAAGAGAGAGGAGGGAGAGAAAGAGGTGGGAGTAGGAGGGAGCGATAGAGTGAAAAGGAAAAAGAAGGAGAGAAAGAGGGGGAAATGTTTTTTTGGTGGAATGTAAGAGGTACGATAGAGGGAAAAAGATAGGCATCAAGGAAATCAAGAGAGAAGAAATAGGAGGGGAGGAGAAGAACTGAGAGCCAAGAGAAGGGAGAAAACAAGGAGAAAGGGGGACTTAGGGCTTAGAAGAGGGGGAGAAAGGAGGTGATAAAAGAAGAGATAAAAAGGAAAGGGAAGAAAAAGAGAGAAATAGAGACACTGATAGCCAAGAGAAGGTAGAAAAGAAGGAGAAAGAGGGAGCAGAGAGCCTAGAAAAAGGAAGGAAAAGGGACTAAGGGCTAAAGAAAGGGAGAAAGGAACAGAAAGAAAGGGGTCAAAACGTAGAAAGGAAGAGATAAAGGGAGGAAAAAGGGACTGAGTCCTGAAGAAAAGGGGAAATAGGAAGAGATAAGAGGGAACAAAAAGGGGAGAGATGTCTAGAAAATTAATAGTGGGCCTTACCGGTACATGGGCATTTAGTTGGAAGGAAAGAAGGGAGAAGAAAGGATTGAATGATTAATATAGAAACACTCGACAGGAAAAAAATCGGACCTAAAACAAGAAAAGGAGAAGAAGAAGAAAGAAGAAAAAGATAAATAAAATTGAGTATTTTAAGCTGTTTTGTTATGAAGAAGGATTGGAATAAAGTGTATCTTACTTGTGTATAAAGTGTTTCGTGTGAATTTGGAGTAATTTTTGTGAACATCACGAGGTTCAAACTTAGACAGAGTTTTTCGTCAGAAAATCCACTAGTCATTTCTTTGTGCTATTTCTAATAGGTACCTTACACAATCATTAGTAATGTCATTACTAATGATGGAATTCCGGATTTTCTGATTTTTCATCATCATTACTTGGAAATAATGACATTACTAATGATTGTGTAAGGTACCTATAAAAATAGGAGAGAGAGATCTCATAATGTCATATTAGAAGAGACATGTATGTGGAAATGATGAGAAGAAATGGACTGAGAGAGAGAGAGAGAGAGATATTTGCAGGGAAAAAGAGATGGGCTGAAGAGAAAATCATGGAGGGATAAAGAGAGAGATATACAAAGTATATTGGGAGGGAGAAAGACAGAGATGGTCAGATGGGCGGTATGGAACCACGATAAAAAGTATGCAAGGAGAGAGAGAGAGAGAGAGAGCGGGAGAAGGACGAGGGAGGGAGAAGGTAAAGTGGGGAGAGGAAGAAGAGAGAGAGAGAGGGAGGGGTCCACAGTCGCCATTAAGTGTCCCATTTTGAATGTATAATACAGTGCCAAGATAAAGGTTAATATGATTTGGAGGAGAAAAAAATTGCTAAAAGAGCCTTTCATATTATAGAATCTGCTTTTTTCCTACACCAATTCCATAAAAGCTAAAACCGAACCACGTGGGATATTTATTTAGGTGAATTTTCTTTTTGCCTAATGATATTTTGATGACCATCTTTCATGTATTATTATTTCTCTCTCACCCTCCCTCTATTTCTCTCTCACCCTCCCTCTCTTTTTCTCCCTCCCTCCTTTATATCACTGCTTTTCTCCGTTTCTTTTTACTTTAGTCCCTATCCCTCTCTGGAAGATGTGTAGTCTTGTAGACCAAGTTTTGTGATGGTAAAATAGAAGACTTTTTTTAGGGTAATCTTAACAACTCTAAAGAATAATACCAATATGTATATCAAACATGTGTCCAAGTTTTCCAATGGTGTAGTTATCCTGTTGATTTTGAAGGGACATTAAGGATGTACCTATGTATGTTTGTGTTAAACGTTTTAATCTTGAGAGATTTCAGTGAAAATTGTCAGTGTTTATTTGATTTCAAACGCTCTGTCCATTTGTAAAAGTAATGCAACCGCTCAATGAAATGTTCTCAAACGTAGAAGAAATTAATGAAAAAGAAAGAAAAACTCAAGAAAGCAGAGACAGAGTCAAACGGAAACCCACACAAGATAAAAAAACAGAAACAGAACAAGAAAGAAGAAAAAAAATCCCTCTCTCCCAAACTCTCCCCACTCAAACTCTCCCTCCCTTTTATTCCCCACCAGCTCTCTCCCAATTAATGGGTGTGCCGCACAATTTTTCTCAAAGATTTTAATTATTAACATTAAAAAAAAAAGGAAACGAAACATTTCTGCGCAAGATTTTCGTCGACATTGCGCAGGCTTTCGATCCATAATTTTTCTTTTTTTCTTCTGGAAAGGAAAAAAGGAAAACCCAAGGAGAAATTATATTCCCTCTTAATTAGTACACTTCCCTTGCTACGACACAGACCACAAGCGTCCAATGTAGCAGTTGTTTCATCGCTACGAAATAAAAACGGCGGTGAAACACTCATCTTTTTAACACTCACTCAACACTCTTGAAAATCGGTGACTAGACTTGGCTTTAATGTAACTATCACTAAGTTCATAGGAGGAGGTCAAGAACTTGGCCTTTTCTTACAGGTACTTCTGGTGTTTGGTATGGTTTGGCTGGAAACATTTTATTGGTATGTGGTCATACAAGATTTATCTGAAAGTACAATAATATGATTGGTCCCTGCTGGAGCGAAATGGAGTTTTTGATATGCTTGTCTCTTCAATCTGTGTTTTTCAATCTGAAGCTGGGACAATGGTGGGGCAAAGAAGCGATGGTACGTGGGTTCGTGACTGGCTAAGTGACGCGCGGTAGCTAAACGATGACGAATATACTACGGGATGCCGGGATGGACAATATGGACATGCTACGATTTAAGACACGTGAGTCAATGTAGCAGAAGGTCCATTGTTACAAGAGAAAAGCGGCAGTAAAATGGTTGATCTTCGGCAACGTAAACCTAGACCCTTGACAAATAGAGTATGCCTGAAGGTATGTTGACAATCCGACTGTTGGACAGACCTCTCAGACTTCAGACCGACCTCTCAGACTTCAGACCGACTAATGTGAAAATTTGCAAAAATGTGTATCTACTGGTCTACTCCCACGAGGTAACATTATGTACTCGCACACAATTAGAGGCCATCCCAAAAGGTCCTGAGGTGGAAGTTGGAACTACCTCAAAGTTTCAAAAACAATGGTTATGTTGGTTATGGGTTTTTAGCCAACACCTTCGAGCAGCCTAGGATACGCTTGATGCTAGGCATAGCTCTCAAGTGCTGACAGGAAAGAAGTTTTACACTTTCATCATGGAATTAAAAAAAAAAAATGAACTTCTATATGTGAAGTATGGGCGCCACAGGTCGTCAGATGTCTGATGAAAATAAAATTGCTACCATCATTTGCTGAAAGAATCAAAAGTTGGCACCGAAGAGCTCGAAAATAAAAAGTCCCTAACACATTCTGATCATGTTTCTCGTAGTTTTTTTTTTTTCCTCTCCGCTTCTAATTTCTCGAGAATTGTCACGAAATCTCATCACATGTCGAGGCCGAACCAGCAGATGTGAAATTAATTACTGAATTCAAAACAGAGATCCCAAGCGCGATGCTCTTCAGAAGCCACAACAATTGCGAGCAACACAAGAAAAAATTGTCATAACAGAAGAGAGAGGTTGAAAAAAACGGAGAAGACAATTTTAAAAATGACATACATAAGATTTAAGATGTGCACGGTGTGTGCAAAGTCGTGAGAGAAGTTATTAACTTTCGCTGTCTTTTGAAGAGGCTTGATAGAGGCTTCTTGGTTCTTGGAAAGAGGCTTCCCTTGATAGAGGGAACTTGTAATCGAGGTCTTCACGTCCTGAAATCGAAGCAAGAGGACAAGATAGGAGAAAGCCAGTCTTTCCGAAACCGAACCTTATTAGTTTTGCCCCGAGCGGGAATGAAACTCGCGACATGCCGCTTACAAGTTAGGTGCTTTACCCTCCAAGCTAACAGGGTTGGCGGAAATATTGTTAATATTGAAAAAGTTCCCAAATAAAACCAAATGCCAGCCCAAAGCAATTACCCTAGAGCTGATTGAGAAGCTGAAGAGAAAAGCCGACCCCGTCTGTATACGAGAAAACATTCTACATGAAACCCAACTCTCTCTACACATGAACAAAAAACTAAAAGATAAAGTACTTAATGGAAAAAATATTCAAGACCGGGAAAAAAAATGAGGGTGGGTTGGGGGAAAGGGAGAAAAAGGAGAAACACAGTGTTGCCAGATGTAAAAGGGAAAACGGAAAAAATGTTGGAAGGAAAAATCGGAAAAGCTCTTGAGTTTTTTTTATGAACGCTCTTTCTAGAGCGATTACAAATGACATTAATTTTGTAGAACTGAAGGAAAGTAATAATTTCATTGAAATTCCCACTTTTTGTATTTTTAGTTTTAGACATTACCAAATTTGAAAATGTTGAGATTGACTGAGGATTACGATTACGACGAAAGAAGACATGTCCAAAACATGACCATTGTTGTTGGTAATGTGTTAATAGATCCCTTAGTGGCGCAAATGAAGATGAATCAAGACCTCTCTGGTGAAATAATTATGTTAAAGGCTTACAGTGAAAGAAAAAAAAAATATTGGTTGGGTGGAAGAGCTCCTTCAGGAGAAATGTGCCACTTAAAGCCTAAAAAAAAGAGGTACCCCAAATGCCGACGTTTGGCAACGTCGAAAATGGAGAAAAAAATGAAATTGAGTGAGAAACCGGTCGAAAAAAAGAAGGAGAAAGCAAGGAGAAAAGAGAAAACTTGGGTAGAAAAAAAGACAAGCCTTCAGGGACACATAATTTCCTTAACAAATGACAATAGATGTAGAATAAATTGTAAAAGAAGTGAGAGAAAGAGAGAGGAGGGAGAGAAAGAGGTGGGAGTAGGAGGGAGCGATAGAGTGAAAAGGAAAAAGAAGGAGAGGAGGGAGAGAAAGAGGGGGAAATGTTTTTTTTGGTGGAATGTAAGAGGAACGATAGAGGGAAAAAGATAGGCATCAAGTAAATCAAAAGAGAAGAAATAGGAGGGGTGGAAGAAGAACTGAGAGCCAAGAGAAGGGAAGAAAAGAAGGAGAAAGGGGGACTTAGGGCTTAGGAGAGGGAGAAAGGAGGGGATAAAAGAAGAGATATAAAGGAAAGGGAAGAAAAAGAGAGAAATAGAGACACTGATAGCCAAGAGAAGGTAGAAAAGAAGGAGAAAGAGGGAACAGAGTGCCTAGAAAAAGGGCGGAAAAGGAACTAAGGGCTAAAGAAAGGGAGAAAGGGAAAGACAAAGGGGGGGAAACGTAGAAAGGAAGAGATAAAGGGAGGAAAAAGGGACTGAGTTCTGAAGAAAAGGGGAAATAGGAAGAGATAAGAGGGAACAAAAAGGGGAGAGATGTCTAGAAAATTAATAGTGAGCCTTACCGGTACATGGGCATTTAGTGGGAAGGAAAGAAGGGAGAAGAAAGGATTGAATGATTAATATAGAAACACTCGACAGGAAAAAAATCGGACCTGAAACAAGAAAAGGAGAAGAAGAAGACGAAGAAAAAGAAGAAGAAGAAAAAAATAAATAAAATTGAGTATTTTAAGCTGTTTTGTTATGAAGAAGGATTGGAATAAAGTGTATCTTACTTGTGTATAAAGTGTTTCATATGAATTTGGAGTAATATTTGTGAACATCACGAGGTTGAAACTTAGACAGAGTTGTTCGTCAGAAAATCCACTAGTCGTTTCTTTTTGTTGTTTCTAAAAATATTGTCGCGGTTGGTCCACAGTCGCCATTAAGTGTCCCATTTTGAATGTATAATACAGTGCCAAGATAAAGGTTAATATGATTTGGAGGAGAAAAAAATTACTAAAAGAGATAAAATTTCATATTAAAGAATCTGCTTTTTTCCTACACCAACACCATAAAAGCTAAAACCGAACCACGTGGAATATTTATTTCTATTTACATTATTCTTCACCAATTATGTAAATTGATCTTTCTCTTTTTCCAATTACATTTGATTTCTAGTCCTTCTCTTGACTCTTCTGGCAATGCCTTTTTGCCTCATAAGGTCACTGGCCGCAGGTTCGCAAACCATTATTCTTCACCAATTATGTAAATTGATCTTTCTCTTTTTCCAATTACATTTGATTTCTAGTCCTCCTCTTGACTCTTCTGGCAATTCCTTTTTGCCTCATAAGGTCACTGGCCGCAGGTTCGCAAATACAAAGGCTCCTTATAGGACCTCGATGCAATAAATCAAATTGGTTTATTGTGACCATTTTGCTGCAGTCCCCCCTTGTTAATATAAGTTGTACCCTATCAGCTTCTACTATCTGGAGATTCCTTTTCAAATTACTTTCACAGCTGGGGACTTCTTGAGACGAACGTTGGCCGTACGTGGACGACACGCTTGAAAGTTATCCGGTTGGGTGGAAGAGCTCACAAAGTGAAAATCCTGCCATTGAAGCCTTACAAAAAGAAAGCTCTATCTGGAGATTCCTTTTCAAATTACTTTCACAGCTGGGGACTTCTTGAGACGAACGTTGGCCGTACGGGGACGACACGCTTGAAAGTTATCCCGTTGGGTGGAAGAGCTCACCAAATGAAAATCCTGCCATTAAAGATAAAAGCCTTACAAAAAGAAAGAAAGCTAATTCTGTTCGAAGCGTCAGACTAGGAGATTTGTACCTTCTGAAGCCTGCCACATATTGGAAACGTAGTCGCGCGACTTTGGCTAATCTTTAGAGAGTTGTTAACACAGTGTCAAGGGTTTTCTTTGACGTCACCCATTTGATTTAGGCCAGCCACTCACTATCAGGTAGACCTGACAGGTCTTTACTGAACTCTGTGGTAAGATGGGGCATTAGTAGTGCGGATTCGCGTGATGCTCACATGAAAATCCAAACCTATGAAAATGATACAGATCTCTTATCTCTAGGACATCTATGTCGCGACTCGAGTGAGTCGTTAGTGTAACAGGTCTCTTTGATTTCCAGGTGTTTCTTGTCTAGTCCCAAAAGTCGCTCTTCCACGCTTCCAATGGGCGACGGGCTTGAAACTTGCTACAGTTTTCAGTTTCTTCTCCATCAGGATGTTCTTGTTTGTTAAGCCATTGACAACGTCCAGTCACTCATCTTCCAGGTCCAGGAAGGTGGCTGCTGCATCGGGGTTGGTCCATAATGATGTGGGGTCTAGTTGGGTGGGGTGTGCCGAGCAGTTTAACAGATCTCTACCAGGATTTGCACTGCAGGATGAGGACGTGTCACTTGGGTCGTCCCATGGTCACCGGCCCCATATCGTCTTGTTAGTCCAAGTTGCCACGGAGTCTAGCATAGAATAGAATTAAGAATAGAATCTTGCTAGGTATCTTTTCTAAGTGTGCTCCGTATTGGCGCTGAAGAAACAAAACCACTTATTGACTTCTTTTAGGTGTTTGATGGAGGAAACTGAAACTGCGAAGGTATTATCGTCCCGAAAAAGAAGAGAACGAAAACAGGATAGAAGAAAGCCAGCCATTCCGAAAACGAACCTTATCTGTTCAGGATAAAATCCGCCCCAGACGGGAGTGGAAGTATCGAACCCATGACCTTAGCAAGGGAGGCACGCTACCTTCCAAGCTACTAACCAGGCTGACATGGTCATTTTTACATGTCTAGGCTTTCTCCTATACTGCCCTCGGTTTTCTTTGACGTCACCCATTTGATTTAGGCCAGCCACTCACTATCAGGTAGACCTGACAGGTCTTTACTGAACTCTGTGGTAAGATCGGGCATTAGTAGTGCGGAATCGCGTGATGCTCACATGAAAATCCAAACCTATGAAAATGATACAGACCTCTTATCTCTAGAACATCTAAATCGCGACTCCAGTGAGTCGTTAGTGTAACAGGTTGTTGTGTATCCACCCAGTATTTACTGTTAACACAGTGTCAAGGGTTTTCTTTGACGTCACCCATTTGATTTAGGCCAGCCACTCACTATCAGGTAGACCTGACAGGTCTTCACTGAACTCTGTGGTAAGATGGGGCATTAGTAGTGCGGATTCGCGTGATGCTTACATGAAAATCCAAACCTATGAAAATGATACAGATCTCTTATCTCTAGGACATCTATGTCGCGACTCCTGTGAGTCGTTAGTCTAACAGGTCTCTTTGATTTTCAGGTGGTGTCTCTTGTCTAGGCCCAAGAGTCGCTCTTCCACGCTTCCAATGGGCGACGGGTCTGAAACTTGCTAAAGTTTTCAGTTTCTTCTCCATCAGGATGTTCTTGTTAAGCCATTGACAACGTCCAGTCACTCATCTTCCAGGTCCAGGAAGGTGACTGCTGCATCGGGGTTGATCCATAATGATGTGGGGTCTAGTTGGGTGGGGTGTGCCGAGCAGTTAAACAGATCTCTACCAGGATCTGACAACGTCCAGTCACTCATCTTCCAGGTCCAGGAAGGTGGCTGCTGCATCGGGGTTGATCCATAATGATGTGGGGTCTAGTTGGGTCGGGTGTGCCGAGCAGTTAAACAGATCTCTACCAGGATCTGCACTGCAGGATGAGGAGTATGAGGACGTGTCACTCGAGTCGTCCCATGGTCACCGGCCCCATATCGTCTTGTTAGTCCAAGTTGCCACGGAGTCTAGCATAGAATAGAATTAAGAATAGAATCTTGCTAGGTATCTTTTCCAAGTGTGCTCCGTATCCGCGTTTGAAAAACAACACAGCCTATTGAACCAGCCTAGTTAGGTCGGAAGTTGGCAAATAAGATTCATCCCATTACATTGAAATGGGGTCTTTTCTGACGAAATTCCTGTGTGCAGAGTTCAGTATGTACATATAGGACTATTGCACCCCAAATTGGTCCCAAGGGCAAGGTAAACCTAGACCCTTGGCAAATGGAGTGTGCCTGAAGGCATGTCATGTGTTCATACCTTGTGAAGGCATACCTTGTAAGCGCTTGGTCGCGAATTCGATTCCCGCCCGGGGAGAAACTGTATCCTAAACAGATAAATTTTATTCTCAGAACGTCTGGCTCACTCCTGTCCTCTGTTCTTTCTCTCTTCGATTTCACGATAAGACCTTAGTAATCAGAGTTCTCTCTATCAAACCTCTTGGAAAAAAAACTCCTGCTAGGCCTGTGTATATCAAATGGGTGACGTCAAAGAAAACCTTTGACACGTGTTAACTCTCAGTGGTAAAAGTGGCCATAAATGGTACTTACTTGGGCAATATTGGTCCCTACGTGCGCATAAGTCGTTTATATCGGTGCTCATATACAACACACAATTGAACAGATTCAATGTGTCGTGTACATATGGAATACATTGACATTAGTTGCGAATCAAGTTCATATGGAATACATTGTGCTGGAGATTAGTTGCGTAGAAAGTTCCGAACCATACCTGTGGTACCTGGTAGGTATTATTGGCCTAAACACATCCAAAGAGACTGGGAATACCTATTGGAGGAACTAGATGTAGATGATGCAAAGAAGAAAGAAAAGCAAAAAACACACATTCTAATGAATTTAATTGAAAATATTTCAACTATTGCAAAAGGTCCAAGAAGGCTTTACTTCTCAAGGATCATAACGCCTAAAGAAGTCACAGAAATCAGTCCTAAAAACCCTAACCCTGGCCTTCGTGGGAAGTCTAGGGCTCTTATAGATAAAGATAACTAAAGAGAAAGTCACAAAAGATCTAACCAGGTCGCAGTGACATAGGGCGTTTATTATAACCGATGGCCTTACTTGTACCAAGAAGGAAAGGCTCAAAAGGAGAAGACGATTTTTGGAAAATATGTAGAAAACCAAGGCCCATTTCAATAGAACCTATGAAGGATATGAACAAAATGGGGAAATTTTCCTTAAAAAAAAATAATGAAAATCACATAAAAGTAAAAAAAATAATATTAAAAAAAAATTACTGTCAAAAAAATAAATAAATAAAGAGGCAATAGATCAAACTCAATTGAAGTTCTTGTTCTTGTTGCAAGGTGAACGGTTGATTGAAATGAACTTACCGTTCAGAAAGAACAGTTCCGTTCAGGAACGAACTTTTTCAAAGAACAAGTTCCTACAGTTCGTTCGTACGTTCTTTTCCCATCTCTACCAGGAAGGAAAGGCTCAAAAGAAGAAGACGATTTTTGGAAAATATGTAGAAAACCAAGGCCCATTTCAATAGAACCTATGAAGAATATGAACAAAATGGGGAAATTTTCCTTAAAAAATAATAAGAACCACATAAAAGGCAATCGGAAACTACTTGGACTTGCAACACATTTGCTTTATGTTTCAATGAAAACTCCAGAATACCTATTGAAGGAACTGGATGCTGATGATGTAAAGAAGAAAAGCAAATAGCACACATTCTAATGGAAGCATTTACAAAAAAAATGAGAAAGAGAGAGAGAGAAAAAAAAAGAGAGAGAGAGAGAGATCTCATAATGTCATATTAGAAGAGACATGTATGTGGAAATGATGAGAAGAAATGGACTGAGAGAGAGAGAGAGAGAGAGAGAGAGATATTTGGAGGGAAAAAGAGATGGGCTGAAGAGAAAATCATGGAGGGATAAAGAGAGAGATATAATATTGGGAGGGAGAAAGACAGAGATGGTCAGATGGGCGGTATGGAACCACGATAAAAAGTATGCAAGGAGAGAGAGGGGGGGGAGAAGGACGAGGGAGGGAGAAGGTAAAGTGGGGCGAGGAAGAAGAAAGAGAGAGAGAGAGAGAGAGAGATAGAAGGTAAAGGTGAATTTTCTTTTTGCCTAATGATATTTTGATGACCATCTTTCATGTATTATTATTTCTCTCTCACCCTCCCTCTCCTTTTCTCCCTCCCTCCTTTATATCACTGCTTTTCTCCGTTTCTTTTTACTTTAGTCCCTATCCCTCTCTGGAAGATGTGTAGTCTTGTAGACCAAGTTTTGTGATGGTAAAATAGAAGACTTTTTTCAGGGTAATCTTAACAACTCTAAAGAATAATACCAATATGTAGTTCAAACATTTGTCCAAGTTTTCCAATGGTCTAGTTATCCTGTTGATTTTGAAGGGACATTAAGGATGTACCTATGTTTGTGTTAAACGTTTTAATCTTGAGAGATTTCAGTGAAAATTGTCAGTGTTTATTAGATTTCAAAAGCTCTGTCCATTTGTAAAAGTAATGCAACCGCTCAATGAAATGTTCTCAAACGTAAAAGAAATTAATGAAAAAGAAAGAAAAACTCAAAGCAGAGACAGAGTCAAACGGAAACCCACACAAGATAAAAAAACAGAAACAGAACAAGAAAGAAAAAAAAATTCCCTCCCTCCCAAGCCCTCCCCACTCAAACTCCCCCTCCCCGAACAAGGAAGAAAAAAAAATTCCCTCCCTCCCAAGCTCTCCCCACTCAAACTCCCCCTCCCCCCTCCCTTTTATTCCCCACCAGCTCTCTCCCAATTAATGGGTGTGCCGCACAATTTTCCTCAAAGATTTTAATTATTAACATTAAAAAAAAAAACGAAACATTTCTGCGCAAGATTTTTGTCGACATTGCGCAGGCTTTCGATCCATAATTTTTCTTCTTTTTTTCTTCTGACAAGGAAAAAGGGAAAACCCAAGGAGAAATTATATTCCCTCTTAATTAGTATACTTCCCTTTTTCCCGCTCTCTCCCCTTCCGTCTCTTGTGTCCCCCCTCGTTCCCCCTCTTCGTCGAGGTTTTCCTCAAGGATCTCTTTTCGCCCCCCTTTTCTCTCCTCCGCACCTATTCCGTGTTTTGTCTTTAATTTCATTGGTTAAAAGAGAAAACCGAATCGGTTCGTGTAAAGATACACAGGCGTGCTTACTGGAACTTGGCCTGGCGCACTGCCGTGCGCTCAGATCGTTGACATGTCTGGGCTAATTTTTTTCCAACTTTTATTTATTTTACTGTAGACTTTGATTTGATTTTTGGATCATTAACAAAAGCCCATCGTTTCTTTATGAGACACATACATTTCCCAACACTCGTCTTCCATAAGCCTGTGACGTCATCACACACACACATCTACAGTTCCTACACACAGATTGGAGATTAATACCTGTTTCTATTTCATCTCATTTCTTAATTTCTTGAAGAGGAGATCTTTTCATACCACTCCTTGTCTCTTTCTAGATTTCTAATGTTTCTTGATATTTTGAAGGCTTCGTTTGCTTTCTCTCTGGTATTTCTCTCATGCCTGGATTACTCTGGATGTTTAGAAGTCGGTCCAAAATATCCTCAGGTTCGAATATCTGGATCAATATCCCGTTTTTGTTAGACACAACTGGTGCTATACTAGTTGGTTCCCTCAAGGATCACCGTGAGGGGACCTGTTTTGAAACTTTCGAATTCTGGGGGCGAAACCCTTGTATGATTTTTCATATCTTCGGTCTGTTATCTTCGGTTCTAATGATGGCAGACTTTGGGCCCTACTACAATATTTTGATATTTTTAAACTCTTGCCATAATGGGACTATCTATTCCTAGCCAACGCCAGCGGTATACAGGTAATTCTAGTTTGAACTTTTGAATTGATTTGTCTCTGCCTTTTGGTGCGGTACTTTTCTGATCTCTTGCAGGCATATGAGAGATTTTATGAATCTTATGTATTCTTGAGAGTTCCACGTGGTCTCTCTCTGGAGAAGGACTGGTACAAAAGAAAATTCAAAGAAAGTGCATACATGAAGTATACATACAATAAGTGCACCATCAGTAATCCGACAATCAAAGTCAACCGTATATGGGACCCCCTACTGGCGGGCATTTACAAGAGGAAAACAGCTGAGAGAAACACAACAATAACAACAACAACACCAGCATCATCTCCAGCACTACAACGAGCTGAAAACGACACCCATGAACTATGAACAAAGTGTTCAAAAATTAGGGATTTTTAATGTTTTAACGTCTTTGTGACAAATTCGGTATATATTTTTTATTTTATTGTAAGATCTGTGTAACGTTTCGTTTTCGTATCCTTCGGTCTTCGCGTCTTCTTCCGTCTTTTTTCTGTGTACTATTACTGTCTACCGCGGCTGTTCTACTATACGTAACCTCTTCTGGGCTTTCAAGATAGCAACGAGTGTCTATGATAAAGTAAGTCTAATTAAGAGAGTTTATATTACATGACATTGAAATGGGGGTCTTTTCTGACGAAATTCCTGTGTGCGGAGTCCAGTATGTAGGACTATTGCACCCCATTATGAGAGTTCATAAGATATCCTGATATGTATTGAAGTGAACAGCTCATTAACAAAGGATAGGAGAAAGCCAGCCGTTCCGAGAACGAACATTATCCCATCAGGATAAAATCCGCCCCGGGCGGGAATCGAACCCGCGGCCTGATCGAATTTTCATCCAAAATCTGTTCTCCATCAGTTCGCCTTGCCACACACCATCAGGTATAACCAACCTCAGTGGTGCAGTGGTTAGCACGGTGGACTTTGGATCTGGAGGTTGGTGGTTCGAGTCCAAGTCAAATCATAAAATTTGGCGTAGTATATTAAGTGGGGAACGAAAATTTGTGACAGGCATTTATGCTTACCACAGTTAAAAGTCCTAAAATATTATTTCTGCTACACATTATCAGGTATACCTGACATCAGGTGTACCTGCATGACAGTGGCTGGCCTTACCTTCTTGTAGAAGTACTCATCTTCCTTGGCAGCAGCCATCTCCCCCAGTTTGCCTCCAGACTCCCGGATAGATCCTCCGCCACCTCCTCCTCTCCCTGCTCCACTGCCACGTCCCCCTACATCGCACACTCGTATACATCTGGAGGAGAAAACAAAATTATTATTCCTATGCCAACCGGAGGAACAAAGTCAATGGAAAATTGCTACAAAAAGGAGCTGTCACAAATGAGCAATGCTCAGTGTTATAGGGTTAGGTTAAACGCAAAAAGCAGCTTTCACAATTTGACCAGTGTTATTATAGGGTTAGGTTAAACACAGAAGGAGCTTTCTTTTTCATTGTCGTGGGTTCTGAATAATTACTTCTTCTTCTTCTTCTTCTTCTTCTTCTTCTTCTTCTTCTTCTTCTTCTTCTTTTTTTCTACGAAAATGACCTTTAGTTCACTTGAATATGATGAAACACTCACGTGTGGAAGAGATTGATGCTGCAGGGTGATGCAACTGATGTAAGCATTTTCCTCAATGCCATTGTGACGATTGATGAAGGATCTTGTAAATTTTGCAACAAAAATTTCTGCAAAAATCACCAGGAATGTGTAGGACTATTGCACCCCATTATGAGAGTTCATAAGATATCCTGATATGTATTGAAGTGAACAGCTCATTAACAAAAGCCCATCGTTTGTTTATGAGACACATACATTTCCCAACACTCGTCTTCCATAAGCCTGTGACGTCATCACACACGCATCTACAGTTCCTACACACAGATTGGAGCAAAATCTCTCGATAGCTGGTTGGTCAGCCTTGATGAATGTGAGAATTAGGACAGGGGGAAAATTACAAAAGCTCTCCGCTTTCGAAACAAAAGAGCCCTGCCAAGTTGGAAAAACAAAATGGGCGTCCCAATTAATGCTCGGAAAATACCCCAACCCCGGACTTTCCCTAAATCCCTTTCTCGAGGGAAGACGGGGGGGTTTTCTTCCTTCATCTCCGGGGGAAAAGCTCTTTCCGTTGATTAATTAGTGGCCATTGAGGCGGGAACAAATTCGGACCCAACCTTTTTTCCCCTCCCGTCCTCCCTCGGCTCTTCATTTTCGTTTTTCATTAAAAGTTGAACTTTTCTTTTTCTTTTCTTAATTTTCTTTTTTTCCTCTCTCTTAAATGAGAGCTTTTTCTCATTTTTTTTTTCTTGACTCTCCACTTCTTCTGTTTTCGTCCCCCTTTTCAGCTTTCCACCCATCGTTCTAAGTTTTCATTAAAAGTTGAACTTTTCTTTTTCTTTTCTTAATTTTCTTTTTTTCCTCTCTCTTAAATGAGAGCTTTTTCTCATTTTTTTTTTTTCTTGACTCTCCACTTCTTCTGTTTTCGTTCCCCCTTTCTACCCATCGTTCTAAGTAACCCCCAGTCTTCAGTATTTTCTTTTTTCGTCCCCGCTTCTCTCTGTCCAAGAACCCCCGTGTTCCCCTGCTTTTTTTCTCCCTTTGCTTTATTTTTGTGCTTGTTTTTTGCTTCCCCGTCGTTGAAATAGGAACCGTTTCGGGAGCTTTGTAATGGAAGAAGTTTTCCAGGGTCCATCCAGGCAATACCATAGTTGTAATCATGAGTCTAGTGGAGCTATGTCCTTAATTGGGAAAAAGGAGTCTTGTCCTCATTGGGGAAAAAGCTCGTTTAGGATCTCCGAACAGAGGATAGACCCCTATAAATGGGGCCCAAATGGTCTTTTTTAAATAAAAAAAAAAAAAATGAGTGTTTCACCTCCGTTTTTTTGTTTTTTTTTTTTTTTTTTTTTTTTTTTTTTTTTTAAAGATGAGTGTTTCCCCCCCGTTTTTTTTTCGTAGCGATGAAACAACTGCTACATTGGACGCTTGTGGCCTGTGTCGTAGCATGCCCATCCCGTAGTATGCCTCTCATCAGATGGGCGAGAAGAGACACAATACTTCCCATTTAGGTGCTGGGTCAACACGAGAACACCAGAAAGTAACCCGTCGAAATATTTGCAATCGAAAAACGAGTACGAATTTTTGTCGATGGTGGGATTCGAAACCGGGACCTTCTGCATGGCAAGCAAGCGCGTTACCACTGGACCAACCGTGCCCCCAGAACCGATTTCCTTTAAGTCATGGAATATTGCAAAATGTCCGACCGAAAATGGCCGAAAATGGATGGGTTGATGAGAAGTTTTTGGAAACTAGCAAAGACTAAAAATAGGATTCATTCGTGGAATGGCTGTCTTTCTCCTATCCTGTCTTCCTTCTCTCTCCGCTTTCTGGACGATAGGACCTTGGCAGTTACAGTTCCCTCTATGAAACCTCAAAAAAGCTCATCTAACTTGGCCATTGATTTTTATCATTATTATTTATTATATTTTTTATTGGATAATTTTTTTAGGTAGGCAAATATTATATTTTAAACTCTGTATACCCAAGGGGACGTAGCGTTTCGGAGATATACAGAGAATGGTCAAGAATCTAAACTTATAAATAATAAATTTAATTTAAGAGTTTTTAAACTTCGAGACGCCATTTTAAGGACCAAAAAATCTCATTACAAAGATTATTATAGATTTTTCCACTTTATTTGTAATCAATACAATAAAGGTAACTAGGAAATGTAAAGTATGGGCTATGGATAGCAACATACTCTACAATTAAGTTCATAGTTGTTCAGATTGATCGTCTTGATTATTTGGAATTCTCATTCTTCTTCTGCTAGTACTCTTCTGACTATTCCTGTTGTTGAAATGATCACTGATCTTTGACATTTCTTGACAACATTTCTGGCGTTTGATATTTTTAACTTTTCTAGGTTTATGATTGTGTTTTTATGTATAAGTCCATTAGATGTTATGACTATAGGGAGTATGGAGACGTTGTTTGTATTGTAGATATGCTTGAGTTGTCGCCGTAAATCTTCATACTTGGCTATTTTGATTGAATATGCCGTATTGATGTTTTCATCTAATGGTATTGTGACGTCAATAATACTGATAGAATTGGCTGACTTGTCTACATACACAATATCAGGTCTGTTATTGATGACGTTTGTCTCTGTTTGCATTGAAATATCCCAGCATAACTTGATCTTATCATTTTCAACAACAGGAACCGGCTTGTATAGGTAATGTGGAATGGTCGTCTTGTTGCTGGATGTAACTTTCTTCATCAACTCTTGGTGAATTATGCTCCCCACCAAATTGTGTCGATTCGTATATTCCTTAGGGGCCAGGACAGTACAACCAGATGACAGGTGTTGAATGGACTCAGTGACCCGGTTACATAGACGACAGAGATCAGTCTCGATGTTGACTTTCATGATGTGTCTCATGTAGTTGCGGGTTTTGATGACTTGATCTTGGATGGCATGGATAAAGCCCTCTGTTTCTGACATGAGATATCCATCAGTGAGGTATGAAGTTGAGAGATTCTTGTCAACATGGGGATCATTGTATAAAGATTTCGGATATTTCCCCTTCATAGTAGCTATTATCATTATCATTAATGATATCACGGGGTCGAGCGGATTTCGAACACAATCAAATGTCTTCTGACAGTTTCATTTGTCCATACACGGTGGGTTTTGAGTCAGCTATGTGTGATACATTCCTAGGGTGTATCATACCCATGATTAATTCACCGGGTATGGAGTTTGATATTCATACGCGACTTGAAAAAGTTCACACTGGATAAATGTTCACGCAACTTCAAACTTCAGAAATATTAATGTTCTTAAAGAACGGCATACAGTACCCATCTATCCGGGAACAAACAATGTTCCTAAGGATAGGATTATTTTTTATTTTTAGGTCAAATTTGCACGCCTCAAGTCCCGAGGTCAATATCTAATGGGTTTTAAACTACTTTGTGAGTACAACAAGTCCTTTTTATGGCGAGGACCAAAATCCGAGTTTAAACTTATTCTAATTTGAACTCTTGGATTAAGCAATTTGATTGAAAAGGTTTAAAACAAGCAATCAGATTTCCTAATCCAAGCAAGAGGTAAACTTGAATAAAGTTTGATAAAAAAAAAAATTCCGATTTTCTGGCGATAAGTAACTTCTGATTTTCCTGTAGGATGCCTAGTTGACTTGTAAAACTTAAATAAAGAAACCTGTATGACCCTTTCACTTCCGCAGGTACAACGGACAATCGCCAAGCAAATCCAAATGGACCATTCGGTAGGCAAAGGCCGCTACGGGGAGGTATGGAAAGCGTACTGGCGAGGAGAGAGGGTGGCAGTCAAAGTGTTTTTCACTACGGAGGAAGCGAGTTGGTTCCGAGAAACGGAAATCTATCAGACTGTGCTCATGCGACATGACAATATCTTAGGTAAGAATCACT
>NW_007377942.1:0-5871 GCF_000475195.1 Diaphorina citri | reverse complement strand
CTCTCTCTCTCTCTCTCTCTCTCTCTCTCTCTCTCTCTCTCTCTCTCTCTCTCTCTCTCTCTCTCTCTCTTTCCCTCTTTCCCTCTCTCTGCCTCCCTACCCTTCCGTTCCCAAGGAATGCTGTAAGCTCTACAAGATTTGCCCGGAAGGTAAATCAGTACGTCACCCTAGGCTTGCAATGCGGAGGTTCCGGGTTCAACTCTTGTCGAGAGTCGTTTTTCTTCTCCTTACCGCAAATCGTTCAAGAAAAATTTGGGCTAAAGAAAAAAAAAAAAAAAACATTTCAGTACCAGGAAAAAAGTGTTTCTTTCGTGGGAATTGAAACAAGGGAGAAAAAAAACAGGTCGTAGAAATTGAAACAGAAACAACAGGTTGTAGGAAATGAAACAAGGAAAAAAACAGGTCGTAGAAATTGAAACAGAAAAAACAGGTTGTAGGAAATGAAACAGAAAAAAACAGGTCGCGGAAAAAGAAACCTGGGGGAGAAAGAGAAATCTTTTCTTTTCTCTCTCTCTCTGCTCATAATTTCATAATTTAAAATTCCATATATGACGGTTGCCATAGCAACACATAAGTGACATTTTTTCCTTCTTCTCGCGGAAAAAGAAACCTGGGGGAGAAAGAGAAATCTTTTCTTTTCTCTCTCTCTGCTCATAATTTCATAATTTAAAATTCCATATATGACGGTTGCCATAGCAACACATAAGTGACATTTTTTCCTTCTTCTTTTTTTTACTCCTTACACTCTTCAGTCATTTTTAATGTGTTGACAACCCAGTCATTAGCCATCTATTACTTATGGTGGTGTTCGCTGTCCTTGATTATTTTCTGGTGTCTCTCGATGGCCTCCTTATGGCGTTTGATTTGCTCCTTATGGAACGCGATCTCCTTATGCGTATGATCCCTTAGTGCTGCCAGCTGCTCCTTTTGCTGAAATAGAAAAGGATTTATCAGACACCATCAGGTATAACCAATCTCAGTGGTGCAGTGGTTAGCACGGTGGACTTTGAATCTGGAGGTTGGTGGTTCGAGTCCAAGTCAAATCATAAAATTTAGCGTAGCATATTAGGTGGGGAACGAAAATTTGTGACAGACATTTATGCTTACCACAGTTAAAAGTCCTAAAATATTATTTCTGCTACACATTATCAGGGTATACCTGACATCAGTGCCCTAAATCACCAAAGTATGGGAAAGTATCTTACAAGTGTAATAGCCAATGGAAAAGCAGAATTTTGAATTTGGACGAATCATATCGAAATATGGAATTGTAAATACTTTTCCATACTTTGGTGATTTAGGGCACAGGTGTACCACTGTACCTGCATGACAGTGGCTGGCCTTACCTTCTTGTAGAAGTACTCATCTTCCTTGGCAGCAGCCATCTCTCCCAGTTTGCCTCCAGACTCCCGGATAGAGCCTCCTCCACCTCCTCCTCTCCCTGCTCCACTGCCACGTCCCCCTACATCGCATACTCGTATACATCTGGAGGAGAAAACCAAAATTATTATTCCTATGCCAACCGGATGAACAAACGCCACGTCAATGGAAAAATGGAAAATTGCTACAAAAAGGAGCTGTCACAAATGAGCAATGCTCAGTGTTACATATATGGTTAGGTTAAACGCAAAAAGCAGCTTTCACAATTTGACCAGTGACCAGTGTTATTTATAGGGTTAGGTTAAACACAAAAGGAGCTTTCTTTTTCATTGTCGTGGCTTCTGAATAATTACTTCGTCTTTGCTGTGAAAATGGCCTTTAGTTCACTTGAATATGATGAAACACTCACGTGTGGAAGAAAGGAGCTTTCTTTTTCACTGTCGTGGCTTCTGAATAATTACTTCGTCTTTGCTGTGAAAATGGCCTTTAGTTCACTTGAATATGATGAAACACTCACGTGTGGAAGAGATTGATGCTGCAGGATGATGTAACTGATGTAAGCATTTTCCTCAATGCCATTGTGACGATTGATAAAGGATCTTGTAAATTTTGCAACAAAAAATTTCTGCAAAAATCACCAGGAATGTATATGTATGTTTATCATGAAATTTTTAACTAATGAAATAGCTGGCCTACTGACGATTTCCTTCCATGAACTTGTCACAACTTAGCCAGCCTATTATTATTTTAAAGCGGTTTATGTGCCGCGTCCATTTTATTTTAGGACTATTGCAGTTGCACTGTAGCCAGCCTATTTAGTGGTTGGTAGCGCGTCTGCCTTGTAAGTGCTAGGCCGCGGATTCCATTCCCGCCCGGGACGGATTTTATCCTGAAGGGACAAGGTTCGTTCTCGGAACGGCTGGCTTTCTCCTATCCTGTCTTCCTTCTCTCTTCGATTTCGGGACGATAAGACCTTAAGGAAAAGTGGGTTTTTTGGGATGATTTAATATGACCTGAAAGCCGCCGACCCCCAAACGCTAAAGTAACAAGGAATTTTAATTGTGTTGAGCATAAATGCTTGTCACAAATGTCGTCCCTTGCTTAATAGACTACGCTAAATTTTATGACTTGACTTGGACTGGAACCACCAACCTCCAGATCCAGAGGAATTTTTAATCGTGTTAAACAGATTTAAATGCTTGTCACAAATATCGTTCCCCGATTATTAATTACACCTAGATAAATTTTATGACTTGCCTTGGACTCGAACTATCAACCTCCAGATCCGAAGTCCAACACGTTAACAACTGCACCACTGAGGTTGGTTGATATTAACCATGGATGTAAAATAATGCCTTGAATTAAGGAATTGGCTGTTTGAGGTAGAAACTTTCTAGTTAAATCCCCCATTCTACCTCTAAATTGGGCGTTTAAAGGTAGAAACTTTTTAGCTAAATCCCCCTTGGGGATGAGCTAATCTTTTCTAGTAGTTAATCAACGTTGAGTCATAGTAGTTACTCAACGCAAGTGTCAAGCAATGTGACGTCACTCAAAGTCCATATCTCTCTCTCTCTCTCTCTCTTCATCCCTCCTCCTCCTCCTCCTCCTCCTTCTTCCTGTCTTCTATGTTCTTCCATTATCAAGTTTTTTGAGTAGAAAATAATTTATTCAGATTTCTCTCTCTTCTCTTCTTGTTTCTTTCTTCTTCTTCTTCTTCTTCTTCTTCTTCTTCTTTTTCTTCTTCATTTTCCTTCGTTATTTTCTTATCCTCTTGAATGCCAAGATTACCAAGGTGTTTGGAAACCATCCTCACAATGGACTTCATATTAGAATAATGATAGGTTTGGGTTACTTTAATCATACAATGTTCAGCTTGCAAAAGCTCAGCAACCTTCAAACTTCCAAACTGACGATCTTCGAATTTCTTCAGACAGTTTTGTTTGAATCGCAGAATCCAGGCAATAACTCGTTTGGCGTGGGAAAAGGACGAAAATCGTTCAAGCAGGGCAATTCCACCCGTATCAACTGACACGGTTGCAGTGATGACAGGAGCAGTTTTAAAGGGAACGATAATAAAAAATAAATAAATGCAGTTTCTTTGTGTCTTGATTTTAAATCATTACATGAAAGTAAAATCGAAAAATCAAATCAAGAATAATAATAAACTGAATATTAAACAAAGTAGGTACATAGGTACTGATTTTCTCTAATCACGATCGAATAAACTACGGGCTAAAAAATTCCCGGAGGGACGGGCCCATATGTAGGTACTGATTTTCTCTAATCACTACGGGCTAAAAAATTCCCGGAGGGACGGACCCTGCTTGTTTAATTAACGTACTGGTTTTCTCTAACCACGATCGAATAAACTACGGGCTAAAAAATTCCCGGAGGGACGGGCCCAGCTTGTTTCTCTTTGGAGAAAAAAAGAAGAGAATAAAGTACAAAATTAAAAATGATATATTTTTTTCTGTGTTAGATTTCCACCATCTTGAATTTTTTGCCTCATTATGTCGTCGACGAAAGGAGGGAGGAAGAGAGGGAGAGGAGGAGAGAGAGAAACCTCTTCTCATTTTACTTTAAATTATTCATAATGAAAAAGAAAAAAAAGAGAAAGATCTTGGAAGAGAAATTAGAATGATGATGAGAAGGACGAAAGAAAAAAGAGGAGGAGGAGAAGAAGAGAAAAAGATAAAAGAAGAAAGATAGGAGGAAGAAGAACAAGCTGGGCCCGTCCCTCCGGGAATTTTTTAGCCCGTAGTTATGTACCTACCTAATTTGATTAATATTCAGTTTATTTTTATTAATTTGATTTTACTTTCATGTAATGATTTAAAATCAAGACTAGAGCCCGTTCTCCCTTTATTCCTTTAAGTCACCCATCCATTTATCACCCATTTAGGTCACCCATCCTTGCTCGGCGTAGCCTAACATAGGTGACGCTAAAACCGGTACGGTTTTAAATTATCGACTGAAGTGTTATCTAAAACTTTCTCGCCTTGAATTCATAGGTCGTCGCGACAAATTTCAAGATCAGAGCTCATTTGTGTGAGAAAATGTGAAAAAAAAATCCCCAAAAACCAGGTTTTTTTGGCTTTATGGTTCTCTGGACAAAATTTGCACCACCATTTTGTGTTCCTGGTTAAAAGACCGTGTTCCTGGTAAAAAGACCTTTAATTTGATATATTCGGTCAACCAGGTTTGGATAAGTGGATAGAATTTACATTGTACGTATGGAATATGGAATAGAATTTACATTGTACGTATGGAATATGGGAGAGAAATGGGATAGAATTTACATTGTACGAATGGAATATGGAATAGAATTTACATTGTACGTATGGAATATGGAATAGAATTTACATTGTACGTATGGAATATGGAATAGAATTTACAATGGAATATGGGATAGAATTTACATTGTATGTATGGAATATGGAATAGAATTTACATTGTACGTATGGAATGTGGAATAGAATTTACATTGTACGTATGGAATATGGGAGAGAAATGGGATAGAATTTACATTGTACTTATGGAATATGGGATAGAATTTATATTGTACGTATGGAATATGGAATAGAATTTACATTGTACGTATGGAATATGGAATAGAATTTACATACGTAAGGAATATGGAATAGAATTTACATTGTACGTATGGAATATGGGAGAGAAATGGGATAGAATTTACATTGTACGTATGGAATATGGGAGAGAATTTACATTGAGAACAAGAAGAAAACCAAGAAGGAGAGGAAGAAGGAGAAGAAGAAGACGGTCGACGACGAAAAAGAAGGAGTAGAAGAAGAAGACGACGAAGAAAAATAAGAAGAAGAAGACGGTCGACGACGAAGAAGAAGAACAAGAGGAAGAAGAAGACGAAAAAAAAGAAGACTTTCTTCCCTGTGAAAGATTTCTGTCCATCTTCAAAATGAGGAGGATGATGCTGGTTGGTTGGTTAGTTGGTTGGGAGAGAATTTAAATTGTACGTATGGAATATGGGATAGAATTTACATTGTACGTATGGAATATGGGATAGAATTTACATTGTACGTATGGAATATGGAATAGAATTTACATTGTACGTATGGAATATGGGATAGAATTTACATTGTACGTATGGAATATGGGATAGAATTTACATTGTACGTATGGAATATGGGAGAGAAATGGGATAGAATTTACATTGTACGTATGGAATATGGGAGAGAAATGGGATAGAATTTACGAATGGAATATGGGATAGAATTTAAATACATTATACCGGCTGTTATTAGTTCTCCTTCCACAAACATCCAAGCCAAAAAGTTCATCCAAAACCATCCACCGAAATTTTCATCCACCCAATGACAACTCCACAAAAGCTCTCCCTCGCGCCTGTGCTCCAAAACACAAACCCTCCCAGCATAGTTAAATGCTTGTCACAAATATCGTTCCTCGAATATTACACCTAGATAAATTTTATGACTTGACTTGGACTCGAACCAC
>NW_007377941.1:177645-185104 GCF_000475195.1 Diaphorina citri | reverse complement strand
AAGATCCCAAGGTAATTTTGAGCAGCTATCTCCATTGTGCAAGCCAAATGCTTGATGACTTAATGACGGAATTAATAGTTTTTCCCCGAAAATCCTTTTTACCCTCATCCTTTTCCTTTTTCTTATCCTTCTTCCTTTCCCTCCACTTTGGCTCTTCCACTTTCACTCGTTTTTTTTTTTTTTTTTTTTTAAACGAAATTTGTGTTCCTTTAGCCACCGGCAACACGTATCACTAAGCGTTAAAAACCCAGTCATCCGGATGTGATTTACAAACGATACTAACACGAAGGACAAACGGTAGAAGGACAAACTGTGGAAGATTGCTTGTCAACCTTTTGGCTGTCTACCCTCTGGTCCCTTTGTCCTCTGTGCTTGTCATTTCTTCTCACACTTCCTCCTTTTCTCTCTTTCTCGTTCTCCCTTTTCTCTCCCTCTTGTTTTCTTTCACACACTCTTCCTTCTTTTTCACTTTCTCCCTTCCTTCTCTCTCTGTCTCTCTCTTTTGCTTTCTTTCACACACTCTTCCTCCTTTTTCATCTCTCTCTCTCTCTCTCTCTCTCTCTCTCTCTATCTTGCACACAAGTACTTCCTCCTTTTCTACTATCTACCCATCTCTTTTTCTTTTCTTCTTTCTCCCCCCCCTCCCCTCCCTTTCAGTACCTTTCCCTGAGGTTTCTCATGTTTTCCCATTTTTACCATGTTCTATTTTTCTCATGTACCTACCATTTTGCTACTTGTCTCCTTTTTTTCAGAGAAGTAAGAGATTCTTATCTCCACTTTTGTGCGCCATTTCAGAACGGTCAAATCAAGATTGTCGTCTGGCTGGGGGGATGTCAAACTGGAAATATGCCCGACTGTCAAACCACAGACATGTAATTAAAATTCTGGAGATGGCAACCTGCTCAGAACATCCTGATGGGTCCTTCATGGACGTCTGAGAAAGTAGTCATGCAAAACGGAACATCTATGAAAGTAAAAGCTTCAAAGGGTCTTTCCATGCCTTTGCTTAAATTAACTGTGGAAAAATGTCTTTGGTTTCCACTGCTACAAAATTGTGGTTACCCTCGAAATCTTAAAAATGTAACGGTCTCCAAAAGAAGTTAAAGATCAAGACCCACATGCCTATGTGCTCTCATGGTCTACAAATTCTACAATCAATAAAAATTCCTTTGGTACGAAAACCAAAGCGGTTTAACCTCAATCAGAAGAGTGTTAAAGATCATTACAAAGACACCATTGAAGATCAATAAAAATTCCTTTGGTACGAAAACCAAAGCGGTTTAACCTCAATCAGAAGAGTGTTAAAGATCATTACAAAGACACCATTGAAAGCCCATTCAAAAGATCAATAAACCTTTGAGAGTAGGCCCGCCGGGAAGAGTTTAAAAGGAAACCGCTTGTTAGACTTGTGTTATCTTATTGAGATTTTGTGGACATCATGATCACAAGGGAGCAGAAATTTGTTTTGAAAAACACAAGAGGGGCTCTTCAGAGTGGATGGATGATCGTAATTTCTAGACAAGTGTGAAATTGTATTGTAACAGCAGGAAAAAAGAATGGAAATCTGAAATCTATTATAGCAATATTGAATCAAACGCACTCTGAAGCTGAAAAGAACCACAGTAAGCATCCTATTGAGAGAGACACCGTGTTTCATTTCCCTGTATAGGGTGACGGGAAAGTTGTGTTTCCTTAATTGAGAAAGTAGGGTGACATGAAAGTTGTGTTTTCTAAATTGGGAAAGTAGGGTGACACGAAAGTTGTGTCAGGAAAGTGAATTAACTCAATGAATTAATAAATCAAATCATTTCGAAATTCTTGCACTTTCCATTTTGTTCATTGAGGACGATACGAAGTTACATTGAATAACCTCTAAAGAGTCTAAAGTGAATGTTTTTTTTTATATTTCCACCGCCTACTTGCCAGTCATTTTCAATCCTCTCTGCTTTCCACTTTAACATTTACGTTCGTAAATGTGGTGGTTAATTGTTCAACATACCTAATATGCCTACATATTTCTGGCTCACGTGCACGTGTCTACATAGATATTGTAGGTACCTATGTATTGTGGCTTTCGAAATAGAAAGCCCACTTGTTCTGCCTTTTCAACGACGCATTTTTCAACCCGAAGCTGCGTAGGTGTGTGAGCTTTTTGCTCTTCACTTCAGTGTGCAGAAGTGAGCACTTCAAAAACAAACCAGTCTATCAACCTGTATTCTCCTCCTCCTCCTCCTCCTCCTAGGTGTGCCAAACGTGAGAAGCAGGCATTCGGGAAAAAGGTGACAGTTTTATTTTCTACATATATGTATACAGTGTTGGATTTTTCTAACTCCTATTTTTCTCTCCTGTATTTGGAAAGTGCTTCATTCAATTCAATTGCTTTTATTGTTTAAATTCATATGCCGTTTCGTTTCTCAACCGACTGTATGCAACATGTATATCAATCTGTCAACACTGACCTTTGTTATGCCGCATATTTACAGTTTGTGGCGGCCTTAAACAATGTAACACACTTCCGAAATTGCCAATGTAAATACCGCAACCATGTGTTACCTTTGAACGCCCAATAACGTTATCTCTCAAAGAGGTTGATCGTTGAGGCTGATAGAGGTTTTACAGCTGGTACTTATGTGTTTACATACCTACCTTGGATTATGTCTGTTTGTACTCTAGGTACAAACATTTCATCCTAGGTATTTGTTACAGTTACAGTATTATTATAGGAAATTTAACTCCCATATTTGTTTAGAAATTATATTAGTTATTGTGATAAATCTCTTTTCTCGATCTCTGCTGGCATATCTACATACTTGACTTTAACTCGAACCATCAACCTCCAGAGTTTGTTAATTTATTTTCCAGTATAATATTTAGAAGACAAATCAGATGCAAAGAGCAAATTTATTTCTGGATTATCTTTTCTGGTATCTATTATTGCAATTCATGAACCATAATTTTCCGTGTTAGTCTATGAAACCCTTAACACCAAGTTAACTTTTTACTTTCATTTTTTTTTTTTCAATTTGTCTATTTTATTATATTTTTTTTATTCCCCTATGGATAAATATCTATTATAAGTTTCATAAGTGATTAAAAGCTATAATATACTTAGTACATACCCTTCCATTAGCTGATTATATTTCGACCCCCCTTTTTATGATCATGAACAAGATAGCAAAATGTTGCTGTACATTATTGTCAACACATGTACTGTACCACGAAAATAGATCTAAACACTCCTATTAATATTTAATTTTATTTACAACTGATTTTTTAACAATAGTTACTGAAAAGGGGAGCTTATGATTGGCTGAAAGATGTTTTCATCTGGGGGGTAAAAAGGGGTGGTCTTAATCAAAGAAAAAAAGTATATTGTTCTGGGAATCATGGTTTTAAACCTTAGGGGAAAGATGGGCTTTGTAAATCGAGAGACTGTGCGGAAAATTTGTAAGAGAGAAATCCGCGTTGAAATATCTGACCAGACAAAGAGATGTCTAAACTTTTACTCGACCATTAAAATTAAAAACGGTTAATAATTCTCAAAATGGTTAGTCCAATTTTGACCCGTGAAGAAAATTCGCTCATTTGTTTCTGGAAATTCTGCACCCAGTTTGATTCATCCTAAATATGTACTCCTAATGTAAGAAGGAAGCAGGATGGCCTGTTAAAAGACAAATAAAATTAATACCTTTTACATATTTGAACTTTCACAGGAAACAGATCTTTCCTCAACTACAATACAATTACCGAAATAATATTAAAACCCTGCACAACACTTTTCGTATGCATTTAATGGTGGTAATGTGAGGGAGGGGGGGAGAAGGAGTCGATTTGGAAAAAATCTCATTATTTTCCACAAAAAATTAAACACGTTATTTCCATGAATGATTAAATAGAAAAATAACCTATATTGAGTTTTATCATTATGAGAAAAAGTCCCATGGTGTGAGGGAAATTTTGGAACTTTGTACTCTTCCTACACCCCTGTACGTGGGAAAGTGTTCTCTCTAGACTTGAAACTTGTGACTTACCAAAGCGTACTGCACATTTTTCACATATTCATTGCTCCTAATTCAACAGCTTTAACCCCTTGATTAAGCACTTTCTAATTTTATACTATAAAGAAAAAAAGTCTAAAAAAATAGGTAATAAAATGAAAGGTAAAAAGTAAAAAAGAATTGAAAAAAAAAAAGAACAACAGAGAAGAATCGTTTCCCTTTTTGTATCAAAAGCTTATTGTTTCTCACATGGAAATTAAAAAATCTAAACATCAGAATTTTTAATTGAAGAAATTAATATTTAATAGTGGATGTGTCATTTGCACCGTTTGTGATTCCTTGCAAATAACGCACCTCCACGAACTTTTGCTATTGAAGTAAAAAAGAATTAATAGTGGATGTGCTAATCGCACCTTTCTAATTTCATTTTTTCCTATGGAATTATATCATTATTTCTTGTAAAATTTAAAACATCACATCTAACATACCAATATTAACCCTCGGTCACCAGGGGTCAAGTAAACCTGAAAAGTTTAAGGTGTGCGCTAATTTTGTCCAGGAGCATATATTATAATACCTTACGCATTAATCATGATTCATGAAGCGTTTTCGTTCACATCTAAAGGGTTAATATCACGGTGATAATGATAATGATTGGAGTATCTCGAAAGTTTAAAATATTGAAAGCACAGGCAGGAGTAAGTAAGGAGGACGGTGTTAATTGAAACCGATATGAGCCTAATAATAATTAATATATTACGGCTAGAAGAGCCTAATAGGTAATTCCTATGTTATTGGCTAGAAGAGTGGCTATGATGACTTTTGTTTCCTGGAAAAGTAAATATTACTGCCAGGTTGTAAGTCCGATACAGTTAAGAGGATTTAGCTTCCATAAATAATATCCAACCTGAAACAAAGAGCCGTACAAAAATAAATTGAAATTTAAAGCTAATAATAATTAATATATTACGGCTAGAAGAGCCTAATAGGTAATTCCTATGTTATTGGCTAGAAGAGTGGCTATGATGAATATATATTATAATACCTTACGCATTAATCATGATTCATGAAGCGTTTTCGCATAATTGTTTTTCAGATTTGTAAATAAATTTTATGGTATGGTAATCACCCACGTAACGTAAACACAAGGTACCAAGTACCCAAAACCCACTTTTTTTCTTTCTTTACTATGGAAAAATGCCTTTGCTTAAATTAACTGTGGAAAAATGTCTTTGGTTTCCACTGCTACAAAATTGTGGTTACCCTCGAAATCTTAAAAATGTAACTGTCTCCAAAAGAAGTTAAAGACCAAGACCCACATGCCTATGTGCTCTCATGGTCTACAAATTCTACAATCAATAAAAACTTAAATTTAAAGTACTCATACATGCTAGTATTTGTTATTTTATTTGTTTTTATCAGATCCTTAATACAACTCTCCCTGAACCATTAAAATAGTACAGTCTTTTGAGTCTTTAAAAATAGAAAGTTGTAAAGGTGCTTTCAGGAATGCAACCGAGCTGATGCTTGTGAGTCAGTGATTGTAAAACCTTTGCTGATTGATGAAATCGACTGTCATCTTCATTAAAAAGCAGCTTTGTCTTGGCGGTCACCCATCCATATTTACACCACGCATCACGTTGTTTAACAACAGTGATCCGTCTGTATGGTCAAATAAAGCCAGTGCAAAAGTTTCAGACTTGTATCAGATTGGAAGCGTAGACGCGCGACTTTTAGTAGCGCGTAGTTGGGATATTTACACCACGCATCACGTTGTTTAACAACAGTGATCCGTCTGTATGGTCAAATAAAGCCAGTGCAAAAGTTTCAGACTTGTATCACATTGGAAGCGTAGACGCGCGACTTTTAGTAGCGCGTAGTTGCGCAACGTCACCTCAAAATCCTGGAGACATCTCACACTGAAGTCTTCCGACATTAGGTTTCCTAGAGTGTGAGTGGTCGCTATCATTTTAAAAGATTTTTTAACGTTTTGAAAAAAGTCATAATATGTAAAGAGTCCTACCTACCCCACTATGCACACGTTAGGCACTTAAGTGTTAAATATTTAGGAGCGGACTTCACTCTGTTCCATCGATCTCCTGAAATGTCACTCAGACATTCTATTGTTTATTTATACATTTTCAGAGTGCACAATCCCAGGAGCGGTTTTGCAGGGGAATTGAAACGGGAACTATTAGTTTTTTCTTCTTCTTTTTTTTCAGAGAGGTTTGACAGAGGGAACTGTAGCTGCTAAGGTCTTATCGTCCCGAAATCGAAGAGAGATGGAAGATAGGACAGGAGAAAGCCAGCCGTTCCGAGAACGAACATTAGCCACTCAGAATAAATTCCGCCCGGGCGGGAATCGAACCCGCGGCAGACGCGTTATGAACCAAGCTAACTAGCCTGGCAAAGGGGATCAATTATAAATAAAGTTCTCTCTTGGATATCTTAACTGAGAAATCTTGTAATCTGTCTCTTATCGCCCATCTGATGAGTGATATGAGTTATGCAGAGTAGGCATTCCATGCATGACACATTTGACACAGGCTACTCTGCACTCACATAAAATATCTATTGAACTATTGACAAACGGTACGACGTTTTTCGTGGAATAGAGCCCAGATTTCACTCAAATAATTGAAATTCTCTCTTGGATATCTTAACTGAGAAATCTTGTAATCTGTCTCTTATCGCCCATCTGATGAGTGATATGAGTTATGCAGAGTAGGCAATGCATGCATGACACATTTGACACAGGCTACTCTGCACTCACATAAAATATCTATTGACAAACGGTACGACGTTTTTCGTGGAATAGAGCCCAGATTTCACTCAAATAATTGAAAATTAGGCAGGCAGGTATAGGATGTACTTTTTACGTAGATTCGTACAAGCTTAACCCATCTTTTGGGGCTGTTTGCCCCTACACCTAAGCCTCAGAATTGGCTTTTGTATACAGCGTTAAGCTTGTTCCAAACTGAGCTTAAAAATCCGGGCCATCTTCAGTACATACCTAGCTTTTTCTTTAGGTGTTTTCCATGGATGTCTTGCAGAGGATTAGTGTTAACGTACAAACAGAAGTGATTCGACTCATAGGTACCACGACAAAACTCAAAAAAAGTTTCTCCCCCTTGAATCCCACCCCTGGGAAATATTTATTTGATAAAAGATCATTAAGTTTTATTTGTATACTTAACACTCAGGCAACTTATTATTTATCATCAAACCATCCTATTTTTTACAGAATACAAAATCTTTTGAATGAATTAAATATAATTTTACGATTGACCAAGCGCGCGTGTAACCTCCCAAACGATTCATCATTTTAATCTATTGATATCATAAGTGCTTTTTTCCCTCGATAATATGCAATATGTTAAAAATTAAGGTTTCTCCAAATGTGTGTTTTGAAAATGTGCAATCAAGTGGCTTAAATAGTGTGTTATTAGGAGATATTTCAA
>NW_007377941.1:90577-176945 GCF_000475195.1 Diaphorina citri | reverse complement strand
GTCAAAATATAGTTCACATCCACACAGAGTCTCTATAAAATGTAAAAATCTGGAACGGTCACATTTTAAGACGTTCGGCATCAAGACCCTCGTCATTGTCAATTGATTATCCTATAAGCATAGGTGTTACGGTTTTTTTCTAGGTACTTTACTGGAGAATGTGATGCTTCTCAGTTACATGTCTCCTTACTACGGATTCGGGTAAAGAAACAAGAAACGACATTTTTGAATTTCTACCAAATCCCAAAATACTCATAACTAGAAATTAACTTCGTTGTTTTTAAGGTGGCTGGAACATTGACACCCGGGGCCAACATCCGTAGATAAAAATTTTTTTTTTTTTTTTTTTTTTTTTTTTTTTAGTGGCAACAAAATAGCAGATTTTTTAACAGCTTTTATTAAATTAATATTTAAATATAGTTATATAAGTTATGTTTTTGTGACCCTTATGGTGACTCCAAATTAGGGCCTATTATGCACACGAAATGGATACACACTTAGGTACTAAAAAATCAGCTGCAATCCATTCACTTTATGCTCTCCAGAATCTGAAGTGTTCTATTCAGATTGACTGACAGTTCAACCCTCAGCCACCAGAAACGCCCAGACGAACGGTCTACGAAAATCTCAGAAGGTTAATTTCATGACTTGAATTTGACTCGAACCATGAACCTTCGGATCCGAAATCCACCGCACTAACCACTAAACGACAACACGACAGAGGTTGGTCTTCTCAACTCGAATCTAATGCTACTTCTGTTCAATTCTATCTATTTCTAACATTGTATAAATCGCCCCCAATTAGTCATAAAAATGCACATACCTACCTATTTCATTTGTACCTTGTTCTAACTAGATTGATTTTACGACAGTGAGAATGGGAATCAAAATCGGTCCAAACTACTCAAGCGAAAAAAATACTTAGAGAGGCATACTCACATGACAAACTTAGCGCTAAATCATTTTCATTCATGAAAAACATCGAATGAATGAAAACTGGACCTTCTTTTCTCACCACTATAGAAACGAGAATCAGCCCAGTTCAAATTCATATGAGGTACCTGACTTTTGAATGAAATGAAGATTGTGTTACTAATTTGTACATCCGGTCCGGGTGTACCAAAAAAAATTGTTTAATGTATTGAAATGACTAATCTCACCTAAACAGTATCATACAGGGTGTCGTTGTATTCGGTGACTCTCTATCGTTTTCATAGATAGGTTTGGTTTTTCAGGCGACTAAAAGAGCGACTAATACCCTTTCAATGTGCGACGACCCTGAGAAGAGTAATGTACTGGGACTACTGGGATATGCTAGGAATGGAAAGAGAGAAAATCAATCCAAGCCTAGCCTATCCCATAACCACAATCTTCAGAAGTTCTAGTGAGAGGTAAAGCAGTGTCCACAGATAGTCGATCGACGGATTCGACGGACGTCGACTGAAACCGTCCACATTGCCTCGACAATATAGATTCATCTCGTCGATCAATAGCTGTGTGGGTGTTTGTCCTAAAGGGTGATCCAGATGAAGGTTCGGTTTAAAAATGGAAGTTCGGTTTAAAAATGTGATGTTTAATTTTTGTTAACCCACCCGGTATAAACCCATTCATTGCTTGTATACAAAAGCAATTATAATACTATTAAAGAGTACTCACTTGGACAAAATGTGCCACCTTTACCTTTGAGAGTACCAAAGCCGACCGAAGAACTAGTTCTGGAGGTTATTGTGAAAGATATTCGATTCTAATCTACATAGAGGTACCAACTAGGTTCTTTTGGTGCTCTAATTCTGACTTTTCGTGAGATGAAGTATTAAGATTTGCAAAGGAAAACAGAAAAATGGCTGAAAATTTCGCAAGCCCCGGATAATCCTTAGAGAATACATAAACAGATTTAAGATGACACCTACTTCTACCTAATTACTATTTTCTCAGAAGTCTCTTGACACGTGAAGAGGATGTTCGGAAGAAAATGAACTGATTAAAATTTAAATAGAAAATCCCAGACATGGTTGAAAATTCGAGTACGATATCATGAATAGAATGGAATAATAAAGGACGAAGTTGTCAACAAGTGGGACAGAATAATAATTGAAGGTTTCTGTTTATTCATACCTAGCAACCTAGGGTAAGTGTACCATTTATTCGCCCACCTAAAAAACGTACCATTTATTGGCCCACCTGCCAACATACCTATCCTTTGAATTTCAGCAGCGAAATAAGTAATTCAGAAGAAAGTCATTTGGTCAAGTTCTGATTTTGTGTTATTTTGCTACATCCAGAGAGAAATGCTTAACAGCCACCTTCCTGCTATTTAGATTTTTGGATAAAGTGACACATCCACCAGGATCAGCTCTAATATGATACTAGCAGCGCTATCTATCGGGCAAGTAAAAAACCTTTGAGAAAAATCTTTTATCAGTTCCGCGACGAGAAATTTTTTGTAGTGTTCAAACTCTAGCGAGTGAAATTGTAACTAATCATTCGATGTGAAAAAAATAATTTAATAAACAGAACAACTGAACAACACAGATTTTTTCAAAGGAAAAGTTGCAAAGTTTTTTTGATTTTTAATTTTTATTTAACTTGTGTATTTTGAAATTGTAACTAATCATTCGATGTGAAAAAAATAATTTAATAAACAGAACAACTGAACAACACAGATTTTTTCAAAGGAAAAGTTGAAAAGTTTTTTTTATTTTTAATTTTTATTTAACTTGTGTATTAAACTGAAGTGTTTAGAATAGAAGTTGAGAAAATATATTCTTTCCTAAACTCAATGTATTTACGATATGTCACATGTGACGAAAAAATGGGAGCAATTCCCTGGCAGAAATCAGTTTTGCTGCGATGGTCGGGTTATGATGGGCCCCAGTGCTGCTGTATTTTATGTTAATGTATTTCTTATCGTGGGTACTACAACTTTATTTTTCATTTTCGAGTAAGTACATCTGGATTACCTAATGTTAAATGTTTCAAATGATCTGACCTGGGCCCCAGTGCTGCTGTATTTTATGTTAATGTATTTCTTATCGTGGGTACTACAACTTTATTTTTCATTTTCGAGTAAGTACATCTAGATTACCTAATGTTCAATGTTCCAAATAATCTGATGTCAATAACATTATTACATCACTGAGAACAGTTAGTCAAATGTAAACAACACCATGATAACTGTTCCCTGCTCTCAATATGCAAATGATGGGATTATAAATAATTCCTTCATCCATTCAATTGCTCAATTGTATTCTCCTTGACTCCAAAAATCTAGAGATTAGAACATTTTCTTGTACTTTGGTCCCTCACGTAATAGACTTGATCTTGTTAACGTTACATCTCTTGGCCGTCATTTCACATGTTTGTGTAAAACATGATTCAAATGTCCTATTACTATTAAATTAAATCCTAAGAACCTATATTTGACCTTTCCATGAGTCACTGTTATCAATCAAATAGGAAATATTGCTTTGGGTTTGTACTGATTTACACATAAAGGACCATTAGTATGATTAATTACATCATGAGCATACCTAATTAATTAGGAAGGTACCCACAAAATAATGAATAAGTAAGTGCTTGGGTACACCATTTTACATGATCAAAATAAATCATTTGTTCAACCAATATCAAGGAAGAAATAAATAGATTTCTTCCAAGGTCTTGTCTAGTCTAGGTATCAAGTTTATTGTGGAAGTAGATAATAAAATCCTTGCTTTCATTAAATCCTCACAGTATGCATATTATATGCAGAAAGATTAGATCAAGTAACTCAATGCAAACTACTTCATTATTTGAACTCATTGATGCTCTTACTATAAAAGCTACTTGTTAAAACCTAGGCTAGAATTATTTCCATTGCCTGTGATCAGTTATTTAGGAAGAGAATGATGAATTTTTCTTCACTTTTGTATAGAACCCCTAGAATCAGGGAGATTTCAAGCTTTTAGTGGGTAGGTATAAGCATCATTATTATGTCTGATGAGAAAATATATTTTCCATATCAGTCTCTGTTTGGAGGATTTCCAGAAGTTTTATGTCATTAAGTAGTGGAGATAAGATTAAATAGTAAAGACCACATTAAAACTTGTTTGGGAGAACAAACAAGAATTACCAAGTGTCCCCAGTTGCCCAGTGTCTGACTCACTGTGCTCATTAATTTAAAGATTAGAAAAAAACAAACATAAATAAATAAATAAAAAAAAACCTAAACCAAGACAAATATTGTAATGTTTGTCTCCCTTAGTAGTATGGGGAAAGAACCTTGATCCTACTCAATTCTTGATCTGCAGCTGTAACTGTATTAGAGAGTACCAAAGCCGACCGAAGAACTAGTTCTGGAGGTTATTGTGAAAGATATTCGATTCTAATCTACATAGAGGTACCAACTAGGTCCTTTTGGTGCTCTAATTCTGACTTTTCGTGAGATGAAGTATTAAGATTTGCAAAGGAAAACAGAAAAATGGCTGAAAGATTTCGCAAGCCCCGGATAATCCTTAGAGAATACATAAACTTTAAAGATTTAAGATGACACCTACTTCTACCTAATTACCTAAAATCTTTTTTTCCCAAAAGTTATGACTGCTTCCTGAGTTACACTTTATCCTGACTTTTTTATAAGCAGCAGTTTCCAACATCAAGATAATCATTGTACTAGAAAAAAGTGAGTCATTAAATAAGAGTATGTAACAATAAAATTACATTTGAGTCAAATCAATGCAGTGGGTAAATTTCATTAGGTCTACTTTGCTGAAATTTTTGGTGCAGAGGAATTTTGGAGAAAGAATAGAGAGATCCGTTCAAATTTACGAGCTATGATTACGTTGCGATGGCAAATTTTAACGAGAACAGAAAAAAACGTCCCAAATTTGTGAGTAGCACTTACTGAAGTAAAGCAGAGTAAAAGCACAGTGCCTACTGTACATTATCCTATGGGAGCTGAGTCCATAGGGCTTTCACATATGAGTGGTAAGTTTTCAATAGATTCTCTATTCAACCGAGTACCGTTATCATTTCACATCTAAACACAATCTTTTTTTTCCTAAATAAAATACATGGCCAAAACTATCTGCCATTTTTTTCCCCCATCTGGGGGAAAATATTTGTAAAACCCCATATAATGAGTATTATTTAGTTCATTATTTTCTCAGTTTTACTCAAAAAGAACTTGGGCTCTTTTTGCTCGGGCTTTTTTGAGTTTAGGCAGAGTTAGGCCTTTCAAAAATTCCTTCAAAATTTGACTCTATCCTCAGGTGCGTGAAGTTAGCACCACAACTTTTGCTGGGAATTTGTACCAAAGCCCATCATTTAGTACCCATTTTGTTCCATCAAACCCACTTTGTCCCATAATTTGTACCAGCACCGTTATCTCACAATTCGAGTTTTAACTGTATTAACTTTTATAGGTATTTTTCTACCAGACCCATAAAAAAAAAAAAAAACTCTTTTGCAAAAGTTATGGTGTATGAAGTAGGTAGGTACTCTATTGAACCTAGACTCTAAAGTCTAGACTAAAGTCTCTATCTGCGAGTGACTTGAACTCTTGAGCTTTACATAGGTACCTGATTTATTTTTTGTACTTTTTTTTCAATTACCTTGATAATAATTATTATTTTACTATGGACTAGAGAAATATTGCCAAGCTTTTGTATCTTCTTGTCTAAATTTGAATAAATGTACTTGGAGAATAGAACTATTAATTTGATTTTTTGGTTTTCACAGCTGCCCATTCTTAGCTACTCGTGTTTCACCTTGGATCCCTGTTGTTGGTGTTATAACATTTCTTTTCGTTCTGGGAGCCTTGTTTAGAACCAGTTTCAGTGACCCTGGTGTCATTCCTAGAGCTACGTCAGATGAGGCTGCTTTCATAGAAACACAAATAGGTAAGTATGTCCTTACTAAGTGGACTAGAATATACATTGATTGTCCTGATGGTTTGGTTGAAAAACTAAACCTTTTTCATCATCTCTCGATGTTTTGAGCAGAGTATTACAAGGCTAGGAAAATATTCTCTTAGGGCCATATTTGAGGGGTCAAGAAGAAGAGCAGAAGTTAGTCCATGCCTCCTATGGGCCCTTCATTTATGAACAAGAATTTGCTAATAAAATGTGGTGTAAGATTTTAATCTCCCAGATTTTGTCTCTCACCTAAATAATATATGTCCTTTCAGAAATGGACACATGGTTTTCTGTATTTTTCAGCCTACACCAAATTATTCTTCCTCTTTCTTCTTGTTTCAGAATTGAAAAATGTCAATCTCGATTCTCCCACATTCAGACCCCCACCTAGAACAAAAGAGATCGTCATTCGTGGACAAACAGTGAAGCTGAAATACTGAACTTGGGCTCTTTTTGCTCGGGCTTTTTTGAGTTTAGGCAGAGTTAGGCCTTTCAAAAATTCCTTCAAAATTTGACTCTATCCTCATCTTTTTGGTGTGTTTTTTTAGTGTCTGAGTTTATATTTTAATCATGTCTCTTGTTTCCTTTCTCTCGCAAGCTGCAGGATTTGTGAAGAGGCCATGGGAAATGAATAAACATAATTTGTGGTATGGTATGTTTTTATCTATCGCCTAACAAAGTGTGTTTGGGGCGTGGGGTTGGTCAGTGTAAGGGATAAATTTTGTTTTAAAGGATTTTGCTCCATAATATTGCTTCTGGGTTTAACTGAACTTGTTCCTAACAGAGTGTATTTTGATAATCAGAGTTTCATTTTGATATAAAGACAAGGATACTTCCACCTATAAGAATTCAAGTGAATTACTTTGTTTTGTTTTATATTTCCCACCTGTGACACGTGATTTCCATTCTTTCAGATACTCGAGGAAATCCATCATCGTCAAATATTAACGACAGTCGTCTCTCCACATCAACAAACACAACTGAAGTCTCATTCAACACTTCAAACAACAAAAACCTTCATCAAAACCAAATACACAATGTAAACGAAACTGTAAAAATTAAGAAGAAATCATTTACCGATGTATATAATATTGATATTGACTTAGATTTAGATGAAGTTGTTATTGCCCCTCACATAAATTCAAATCCTAGCAGTAACAACAACACCCCTAGCAATACCAACAGTAACAACTTTAATAATACAATTAATTCAAGTAATGATTCACCGATGTATATAATATTGATATTGACTTAGATTTAGATGAAGTTGTTATTGCCCCTCACATAAATTCAAATCCTAGCAGTAACAACACCCTAATCTAAACAATAGTAATTGTCTTGTTCATTTGAGTGCCAGTAGGTTGAAACTGCTTCACGATACAACTATGATAGATGTAATGATTCTAATCTAAACAATAGTAATTGTCTCGTTCATTTGAGTGCCAGTAGGTTGAAACTGCTTCACGATACAACTATGATAGACACAGCTTTAGACTTGGACTCTTTGGAAGAGTCGACTTCTTCCTCTATCGGTACTCATAATAGTCAAATTGATTTAATAAAGAATAAAAACAATTTATAACAATTAATATGGACAAATGTTTTCCGAAATAAATACTGAAATTTTCTGTGACTTGTTTTTCATATAATGAACTGTGAAATGACGTTAATCTAAATTATCGTATTTCTTTCTTTACATTCTTATTTGCTATTATTCTTATAATTATAAACAGCATAATCGAAAAATGATTGATCTACAAATAATTGATCGTAGATCAATCGAAAAATTCTTTCTCAACGTGTTAAATCCTAAGATAAACAGCATAATCGAAAAATGATTGATCTACAAATAATTGATCGTAGATCAATCGAAAAATTCTTTCTCAACGTGTTAAATCCTAAATATCGTATAAATATTTAGCCCAATATAAACACATTTATTTAAAAGAAGGGATAAGCCTTTCCTTCGAAATGCGTGCAAATGTGACTTCTCATGGTTTAAAAGAAAATAAGGATCAGTTTAAAACACCAAGAATTTAATCATCATAATTATTATTCTGTTAGTTCTACAAGTGGCTGATACTTATAGCCTCTAAATTTAACACATAAGACTCTTTTCTGATTGTTTAAAATAAGCATAGAAAATTTCAAATGAATTCTCTTATCTCTACCCATATCTTTGTTGACACCAACTTTACATAGCTTTATAGTATGTTTATAAATTTACTGAATCCCGTGATAATTGATAAAAGATATTACTTCTCAAAGAACAGAAACTTGGTGATGATAACATTTTATTGTATCATCCATGTTTTTAGCTCTTAAGCCCTGTTCACACGCTGGGATATATTTCCCAACTTGTTCTCTGATAAAATCGTGTGTACGCGATATTTCCACAAATAACAAGTCAAACGAGTGTATTTTGCGCAAACATCGCGTACGACACACCTTTGTGGCCGAGTGGTCAAGAGCACTGACTTTTAACCCGGAGATTAAGCCCTGTTCACACGCTGGGATATATTTCCCAACTTGTTCTCTGATAAAATCGTGTGTACGCGATATTTCCACAAATAACAAGTCCAAACGAGTGTATTTTGCGCAAACATCGCGTACGACGCACCTCTGTGGCCGAGTGGTCAAGAGCACTGACTCTCAACCCGGAGGTGCTCGGTTCGAATCCTGGCCAGGGCGGAAATTTTCTAACCAAACTTTTCCGTTCTTGGATAGGCATGGATGTAAAAGAATGTGCCTTGAAGTAATGCGAAAGCGGTTCCGAGGTAGGTAAAATCTTAGAAGAAGAAAAAGACAAAATAATAATAATAAAAATAAAAGAAAATTGTTTCACTCGCAACGATCTATTGAACCGCCAAATTGGGAAACAGGTCGGTAGTGTGTGCCGGGCTTTACGTTCCGTTAGTCATGTTTATTTTAGTTTTCAAAATGATTTATTTGCCCATATAGTTTTTTTTTTGGCCATATTGATAGCTGTTTACCCCAACTGTTGTCACGTCCTATGTGGACCTCTCCCGATGAGTTTAATAGGTAAGCCTTCTTTCCCGGCGGTCCTGTTCCAAGAACGAATCCGTACTTTTCGTGAATTTATTTGTGTTAAAGCAAAGTCTTTTCACAACTTTTTGTGGATATCACAGCATTACTAAGTGCCTCCTTTGCAATCAATTTTCATATTTCGATAATTCTTATAATATAAGATTATATACTTTGTTCGTCCTGCCCGAATAGTAGGACTAGATAAATTGAATATTTCAATCCTCACATTGGACACGCAGACGCGGGAATTTTAGTAGCGTGTGTAGTCGCCTGCAAAACCAAACCTATGAAAATGACTCTATAGTGTCTAGTCTACAGAATCTTAGAGAGTCTCTAGTCTATACAGGGTGTTTAACCTAAAAGTGCCCCATGGGAAATAAACCCGTAAAATCATTTTTTCACCCCACAAAAGTCCCCAGTACACTTTCCTGGCTCACTGAGCATTCTCTCTTGTGTTTTTGACGAGGAATCGAATGGTGCAACTTTTAAGATTGTCCGACTTACAGTCAAGGAGTTACAGGTTCGAGGCTCTCGATTAAGTGGCTACTCAGTTGTCCTCACAAGGCTGAGTGCACCCTGAACTTTAAGCACAAAGCAGAAAAAAAATCGATTCCCGGAGCCGAGTGTGATACCCACTAGACCACTGAGGCTAAATGAAGAGTTAACCAGTTAACAGTATACAATGGGTTTTCAGTCGATGTACCTAACGTACATTAACTTCTTAGGAGAAAATTATTGATTAAAATAAACCCGTTTGTTTTCCAGTACGACTCCTAAGGTCCATCCGTCCCATTGTACGAGTAGACTTAAAATAAAAAAAAAGCCATCAGGACATGAAATAATATTCACTTCTTGTTTATCATAAATCCTTAGTCTGTGAGAGAAAAAAATATAAAAGGTCTAATCGGACCTCAATTTTTCAAGTTTCCTGTTTAATTAACAAATTCCCTGTATTCAATTAACATTATTTTCTAAAGTTCATCAAAATCGGAATAACCGCAGCGTTCGAGATTTTTGGTGAAATCGACAGACTACCTGAAAAAAAACATCGTTGAGTCAAACTTAGGATTCACTTCGTTTGGACACCAAGATGTTTGACGTTATTTAGAAGGATTAGTTTCTCTTCTTCCTCTTTTTCTCTAGGATTCACTTCGTTTGGACACCAAGATGTTTGACGTTATTTAGAAGGATTAGTTTCTCTTCTTCCTCTTTTTCTCCTCCTCCTCCTTCTTCTTCTCCTTTCTCTTCTTCTTCCCTTATTGTAACATCCAGAACGGCACACGCTTGTATTTAGAATACAACACAAAACCATATTTTCTACAAGGACTTTTGTTTCCTGGAAAAGTAAATATTACTGCCAGGTTGTAAGTCCGATACAGTTAAGAGGATTTAGCTTCCATAAATAATATCCACCTGAAACAAAGAGCCGTACAAAAATAAATTGAAATTTAAAGTACTCAAAATTTTGGAGAAAGAATAGAGAGATCCGTTCAAATTTACGAGCTATGATTACGTTGCGATGGCAAATTTTAACGAGAACAGAAAAAAAAACGTCCCAAATTTGTGAGTAGCACTTACCGAAGTAAAGCAGAGTAAAAATAATTTGGCATTCATTAGTCTCTATTTGATATGGGTGAATTGTAGTAAAAATTTCATTCATAAAAAAAGGAACAAGGTAAGAAGTCATGGACCCGAAAATTAACAGAAAAGAAACATGTACTTGAAAAATACAATAGAGGACGGTGGTATTGTAGACATCTATCCAATTCTCATATTTATTGAAAAAAATCTCCCTATTTTCTAAAAAAGGAGAAAAAAAATCCTTTGCAGAATCTTGTTAAATTGTTAATGGTACATAACCAAATTATTAACTTAATAAGGTGTAAAATGTTTCTTGTTATTTAATCAAAAAGGACCTTTACAATTGCCAGACCCTATTCATAGTGAATTATAAAGAGGGACTTGAAAAAGGTTTGGCTATTGTACTCAAGAAAAGGACTTAACATCTTACGAGTCAATACACAACTACTATTAAAATGGGTAGGTAAGAGGTAAATATATTTTAGAAGAGAGAAAAAAAAAATCTGAATTTTTTGAATAAATTAAATAGTTACCTAGGAATTTTTAAACGAAAAGATTTTGTTTTACTGACTGTTAATCAATCATATGCAATGAATTTTACACATAACTGTTTTTTAGTTAACTGAAAAGTTTTCAGTTCATTTGATTTATGTTAATTTTAATAGACTTAAGCTAAGTAACATTGAATTTCTCAATGATAGACAGAATGACAGTCTTTGTGAAAATTCGAAAAGTCAAAGTAGGAAACCACTTCAGTAAGAAATAAGGGACTTTCTTTTTATTAAGTAGGTAGTTACTTTCTTTTTCACAAAATCTGTCACTCGGTCTGTAGACTTTGAATAAAAAAGAAAGACCGTAGGTAAGTAAATAATTTGCTCATAATCTAATTTTCTCCCTAGAGCCAAGAATAAATATCTCTTGAAATAGTAAAATTTTAAGAGGAAGAAAATAGATAACTAAAGAAATTCCAATGATCTGTTCCTGAAAGTAACTTCACACTTTCCACTTTACTTCTGCAATCTTACGTCATAATTTTGCAAAATGCAGAGTGCAAAGTTGTTTCTGCAACATTGGCCAGGGCGCAACCTTATAGGTCTACCTTCTGCGGTTCCAAACGTGAAACTAAATTACATGTAAATTAAACGTTTACATAATAGATACAACTATCAAGAGAGACTAGAAAAGTTCGCATGTGGGAACGTGGAGATATAAAGATTGAAGTGGAAGATGAGACCTCTTCAATCTTCATACTCTTCAGAGAAAGTGCACTCCAAGTTGGCAAGAAACAAAATAATATCTATAGGTACCTACTTTTACAAACTATAGATAGGTAACCGTAGGTAAGTAAATAATTTGCTCATAATCTAATTTTCTCCCTAGAGCCAAGAATAAATATCTCTTGAAATAGTAAAATTTTAAGAAGAAGAAATTAGATAACTAAAGAAATTCCAATGATTTGTTCCTACTTAACTTCACACTTTCCGCTTTACTTCTGCAATCTTACGTCATAATTTTGCAGAGTGCAAAGTTGTTTCTGCAACATTGGCCAGGGCGCAACCTTATAGGTCTACCTTCTGCGGTTCCAAACGTGAAACTAAATTACATGTAAATTAAACGTTTACATAATAGATACAACTATCAAGAGAGACTAGAAAAGTTCGCATGTGGGAACGTGGAGATATAAAGATTGAAGTGGAAGATGAGACCTCTTCAATCTTCATACTCTTCAGAGAAAGTGCACTCCAAGTTGGCAAGAAACAAAATAACAGCTATAGCTACTTACTTTTACAAACTATAGATAGGTACCTACTTGAATTTTTGAACGGGGCAGGGGGTACATTTTAGATTTAATAGTATAAATTCAGATCCCAAAACATGTAATATACTCAACAGGGAGTTTAAAACTGACTCATTAACTATTTACATATTTTTATTTTATTAAGAGGTGTAACTGCCAAAGATTTATCGTCCCAAAAATCGAAGAGGGAAAGAACACAGGATAGGAGAAAGCCAGCCGTTCTGAGAACGGAAAGTATCCGTCCGGGCGGAAAGCGAACCCGGGGCCTAGCACTGAAAAGGCAGACTACCAACCAAGCTAATTTATCGTCCCAAAAATCGAAGAGGGAAAGAACACAGGATAGGAGAAAGCCAGCCGTTCTGAGAACGGAAAGTATCCGTCCGGGCGGGAGGCGAACCCGGGGCCTAGCAGACTACCAACCAAGCTAACTAGACTGGCTTTATTAACTGAATAGAAGTAGGTACCTCTAAATTCTGTTTTTCCGAATTTCTCACTTCTTTACACAATTCATTTCGTAGAAGTATTACAGGTACGAGTACATTTTATATTATTATGATTTTCACGTATTATTATTATTATTATTATTATTATTATTATTATTATTATTATTATTATTATTATTATTATTATTATTATTATTAGTTCCTCTTCCGGGTTGGAATGAGAAGTTCCTTTACCTCAGCAATCCTAACAAGGTCCCGCATATTTTCGGTAGCTACGCTATACAGCATATTTCATATGGCCGAACTTAGTGATTTCATTTAACTAAAATATTTTATTTATTTTTGCATTTAATAGACAATATATTATAATTTTCAGGGTGCTTATAATTTTATTTGTTTCATTATAAGTGAATGAAATTTATTAAATTAGGTTTTGTTTTGAAAATAAATTCTAACCAATTTCTGGCGGGGGCCACAATCTTAATAACTTTAGGATTAAGCTATATGATCTTAACCCTAGAGTTCAATTAAACTCTGTGGTCTTGGCCATTATAAATTGCATTTTTTTTCTTTTTTATGGACAGTAAAAGAGAAAAAAAATGTGCCATGAAATGCCAAAGTAATGTAACCACGAATTTCTAAAATTTTGCCTGAATTGTAATTTGGCCGTGCTGTAATATTACATAGGTAGTATCGAAATGTTCGATAAATCATTTGTGATCAATTCTCGACATTTTTTTTCGTGTTTACAAAGCGTGAGCTTTTGTGCTATTGGTGCAGCTAGTGATTTTGCTTTCTAACATAAAAAAAGATATAAACGAACTTAAGAACACTGCCATTCATCACATGGTTTCACTTGATCCCGGTATACTTGCCACATGCTTACCGCCTTATGTATGAAGTCTAAAGATAAACTTTAGTTTAACTTGAAATGAAAATCTTGCCAAATTTCATGAAATCTAGCCAGTTATTTCAAGAAATGACATGAAATTGGCAACATTGTTCGTCTTAAGTTAAACTAAAGTTTAACTTTGGCTTTCATACATACGACGGTTATCTTACAGCCTTCTTACATGTGCACGGTAACTTTGCGCAGACCTCATGCCTGAAACTTGTACGATCTGTCGAAAGACGAAGTTTGTGAGACCAAGTTTGAAGATCAGACAAATCGTAGCATATGCTCCGGGCTTTACTCACAAATAATAAACTTCGGAAGCGGGATACCATGTCAAGTACTAATTAATACTAAAATAAGGAGAAAACAGGTCTTCAATTGACTAATGGTGGGTGTTTTCTAAGTTAAATATTGGATGTCTAATGTCTAACAAAAATTTGTCAACTAATGGCCGGATCCACAAAGTAAGTTTAAACTTCGTTTAAGTTTAACTTTTGGATTAAGCAATTATTTGATTGGCTGATTTCAAAAAAACTTTAAAAATTTCAACCAATAAGATTGCTTAATCCAAGAGTTAAACGGAGTTTAAACTCACTTTGTGGACCCGGCCATTATAATTAGGAACATCAAAATTACATGCAAAACATGTGTAGAGCGACTCGTTGAATGGTTAGTGATTTTGTCTTCTGTGAGCGTTTATTCATATTCTAAAGTAATTTATTTTAGTGTTAAGACGTAAAAGTTAAGGTGTATACTTATTTTGTAAGGTTTATTTCAAAATGCTCACCCGTGTGTTATTGTGATTCCCCCTCTCTTGTTCCTAACAGTGACGTTACGTGTGGGGGGAAAATCCATCCTGATGGTTCATTGTTGTAAAATAAAAACTGTTCGGTGCGCCGATCTAAATCTCACCACATGTTCGTGGTGAAACGACGTGGTAAAACTTGAAACACCGTTTTATTCACTTACATATTCAAAATGGAAAGCGTAACGTCACTGATATATTTCTTTACCTTGAGAATTCTGTTGAAGAGTTCAATTCGGTTTTCCTTCTATCCCTTCGTTTTGTTTATTCACCTTGTACCTTATGCTGGGGATCACACGGCAGAATAAATGTAACTCGAGGTTTAAACCAAGGATTAATCAATCGGAATTCAACATTAAAGACAATCATTAGTCATGTAAAATACACATGACGAATTGTCAACCTATGTATAAATTGTAGGCATTTCTAGGTAAGACATGAAGTAGGTAGGTTCTCTCAGTAGAGCTGTCAAACTGCTTTGACTCGGCGGAGTGAAGCGCTACCGCGCTCCTTAATAGAAAAAAGGCGTTTTGATTGTGTCATTGTGTTGAGCATTGTTAAATGCTCGTCATAAATATCATTCCCCAGTTATTACACCTAGATGAATCTTATGACTAGACTTGGACTCGAACCACCAACTTCCAAATCCGAAGTTCACCGCGCTAACTACTACACCTCTGTGGTTGGTTATAGAATAGAATAGAATAGAATACTTTGTTCCCCTGCCCGAATAGGACTGAAAAGTCCCTTTATCTGAGCAGTCTAAATAATTTTTCTTATGTTTGATGGGATAATAAACAAAGCAGAAATCAGAACCAGAATTATTAAACTTGGTTTTAGTTTAACTCTTGGATTAAGCTACCTATCTGTTTCTTTGATTTTTAGGCCGTCCTTCCTTTATTATTACGATAGTAATAAAAAAAGGTATAAGGGACGGGCTATTGTATTCGCTTCGTTGTCGTCTGTCTGTCGGTCTGTCCCCATAGAAGAACTTATCCAAACCTGGTTTACCCATATATCAAATTAAAGGTCTTTTTACCAGGAACACGAAAGTGGTGGTGCAAATGTGGTCCAGAAAACCAAAAAAACTGATTTTTGCGGGATTTTTTTCACATTTTCTCACAAAAATGAGCTCTGATCTTGAAATTTGTAGCGACGACCTATGAACTCGAAGCGAGAAAGTTTTAGATAACACTTCAGTCGATAATTTAAGACAGGTTTTAGCGTCACCTGTGTTAAGCTACGCCGACAAAGGCGAATAAATGGATGGGTGACTTAAAGGAATAAAGGGAGAACGGGCTCAAGTCTTGATTTTCAATCATTACATGACAGTAAAATCAAATCAATAATAATAATAATAATAAACTAAATATTAAACAAATTAGCTAGGTACATATAGGCAGGTACTGATTTTCTTTAACTACGATCGAATAAACTACGGGCTAAAAAATTCCCGGAGGGACGGGCCCAGCTTGTTAAATCTTTGTGAATCAGATTCTTAATTCCAAGAGTTGATCTTATACCATGTTTATACTCAGATTGTCTTCCGAGCCTTGAGTGTTGATTAACGATTGTCAACCTATGTATAAATTGTAGGCATTTCTAGGTAAAACATGAAGTAGGTATTTACTTTTTCTGAACTGAATTCACTGAATAAAGAGACAAATTAATAAATTATTCAATAAATACTGTGATATATGAATCTCATCAAAAACCCGGACATTTCCCAAATTTTCAAAAATCCCCCCGGACACTGGACAAACATGTAAAAACCCGGACATGTCCGGGAAAAACCGGACGTCTGGAAACCCTACCCCCAACTCCAAGCACAGAGTTGAAAAAACTCTGACCCCACCAGAAATCGAACCCGCGACCTCCGGAGTTCAAGCCTAGTGTGATACCCACTCGACCACACAGGTTGCTTTGAAAAAGAAAGCATCTGATATCATAATGCTTCTGAGGAAAGATCGATTAATTGAGTCTAAATTACACAAAAAGCTCAATCTGAGGCTTAGGTGTAGGGGTAAACAGCCCTAAAGGATGGGTTAAGCTTCCACAAATCTACAAAGTCTAACTTAAACCTGGTCCCCTTATGCTAAGTCTAAATTAAACCTGTTTGCCTTATGCCAAGTCTAAATTAAACTTGGTTCCGTTATGCTAAGTCAAAATGAAACCTGTTCCCCTTATGCACTATCCCACAGGAAGCACACGCTCAACTGTCACCGCATGAAGAACTCCTTGTTCTCCGTCCTGTGTGAAATCAAGGAGAAGACCCGTACAGTTAGTTTTCCAAGCGATAATTTCCAAGCTCTTTTCTTGAAGATTTTTTTGGTTATTACATGTAACCATTTCTTTTTTTTTACCCCTACAGAAGTTATACGATTCGATACGATTTAAGTTCTTGAGTGATCTATTTTTTATTATTATTTTAAGTAACTATCCAGGGTAACATATTGAAAACGATAATTATTTTAATCTCCTAACAGTCCTAGCATCAGATTTCATCTGTAGATACCCACCTCCCCCCATTCCTTTGTGTTGGTTGAAACGCGTGGTGGATAACTTGCTAAATTTAGCGAGCGTCTGGATTTCCATCTGTATACGATTGAACGCGTTTTCTTCTTTCAAACTTCAAAAAATGTTTATATTTGAACTCCATTTTTACCTCTTTTTTTTTCACCGCTTTTAGTACCTTATATTTTTAACAATCATAACTCCATTTATGTTTATTTACTGTCTTCTCAAACTTTACTTTTTACCCCTTTTCCTAAAATCTCAAATCCATGTTTGTGAAATCAAAATTTTTATCCCCCATTTCTACATTCATTCACCTCTTATTTTCTCCTTTATATCAATGTAGACACTCATACTTAAAGTATCTTTTTTATTTTAGATTTAAGAAACTAAGTATACTTTGTAAATAAAAAAATAATATATGAATTTTTTAAGCTTAATTAATAGGTATAAAAAGGCAAACTCAGAAGTAAAATCAATGGGAAAATATTTGGTTTGGTTTTCCTCTTCAGTTCCAAATGTGTTTTTAGAAGTCTCATGCGTTGGGCTTGTAAAAGCATTGGCTTTATATTGACACACACTAGCCAGTATTTTGGATATTATGAGGGGAATGTCTGAAGAGGGTTTAGCCAGCAGCTACGTGACGTAAGTCAGTCTTCCATAGCACTGAAGTAACACTGTGCACGGCTACATGGATGGCTTATCGCCTGAGCAAGATTCAGCTAAATATTTTCCCAAACCGCTATCTCTCCGGGAAGGTATCTTTCCCGCTTTTTAAACAGCTTTAAATTTTACTTCTTATTTTTTAAGTTTACCACAAACAAAAAAGTACTTAAAAATATATATTTTTTCTTTTTATATTTCAATTAATTTCTACTCTGTTGTATTTATTTGCTCATTTCTTGATCTCTGATAGGTGTAGAAACTGGTAAACCTGTGTGGGTTTGGTAATATACTAATGGAGAGATTTTATAAGCCGGCTTGTAAAAGCATTGGCTTTATATTGACACACACTAGCCAGTATTTTGGATATTATGAGGGGAATGTCTGAAGAGGGTTTAGCCAGCTACGTGACGTAAGTCAGTCTTCCATAGCACTGAAATAACACTGTGCACGGCTACATGGATGGCTTATCGCCTGAGCAAGATTCAGCTGAATATTTTCCCAAACCGCTATCTCTCCGGGAAGGTATCTTTCCCGCTTTTTAAACACCTTTAAATTTTACTTCTTATTTTTTAAGTTTACCACAAACAAAAAAAGTACTTAAAAATATATATTTTTTTCTTTTTATATTTCAATTAATTTCTACTCTGTTGTATTTATTTGCTCATTTCTTGATCTCTGATAGGTGTAGAAACTGGTAAACCTGTGTGGGTTTGGTAATATACTAATGGAAAGAATGTGTGGTCTAGCGCGCGACGCCCCGCGACGAATAGAAACTTGAAAAAACTCCCAGGGGACCTCAAAGAATTGACTTCGAAAATTCTCTAGAAATGTCTGAGTTCCAAAATCAGTAAAGTTTTTCTAATGATTTTGGAAGTGATAACTCAAAGACAGAACGCTTACATTAGAGATAACAAAATAATGATAAATATATTTGTATTATTGTAATTTTTTCACTAATCTTAAAATAAAGCTTACATGATAAATCAATTAAATCTAAGTGTATCACATAGGAGTCCATGATAATAAATATGTTTCAGGTTGAACTCAGAGTGGCCCAAAATTTTAACATTGTTCTTTCTGGGTGCTATTTAGCTAACTATTTTCAAATACTCAAGTAAAGCTAGCTAATTGGAGATATTCTAGCGATTTCATAGGTATCCATTCATCTATGGCTAACGATTCCAAGATCAATATGGTCTTTCAAGTTCTGGGTGCTATTTAGCTAACTATTTTCAAATACTCAAGTAAAGCTAGCTAATTGGAGATATTCTAGCGATTTCATAGGTATCCATTTATCTATGGCTAACGATTCCAAGATCAATATGGTCTTTCAAATCTATTTCTAAATTTCTAACAAATGTTCCATCCCTTGTTGAGACCAGACCTTGCTGTCCTAAATGAGACAGGATCAGGACTTAGCAGCCAGAAATCTGTGTCGTAGTATGCCCATCCCATAGTATGTCCCTCATCAGATGGTCGATAAGAGACATATTTCCCAATTAGGTGCTGGGTCAACATGAGAACTCCAGAAAATAACCCGTTAACATAATTGAAATCGAAATACGAGTGCAAATTTTTAGTTGCTGGTCGGATTCGAACCCGGACCTTCTGCTTGGCAAGCAAGCACGTTACCAGACCTTGCTGTCCTAAATAAGATATCATGACATCTTTCAGGATCAGGACTTAGGGGACATAAGTCACCGTTTACCGACCATTGCTGTTGGTTTTGAGGATCAGGATTTAGCAGCCAGAAGTTACCGTTTACCGACCATTACTGTTGGTTTCCGATTTGGATCCAACGCGCGGGGACGTCTTGTGAAAATTCCGAATGATCTGAATCTGTTTGGGAAACAAATTGGACAGGATTCCTTCAAACACGACGAACACTAGGCGCTTGTTGAGGATCGGATTTTGAAACATGGAGAACACCAAAAGCAGCCCCCGCCGGGACGTTTCACTTCCGACGATGTGCTTGAACTCATCTGGGGGAAAATAAAATATAACCATAATTTTGAGGGTTTAAAAATAATAGAAAAAAAGGAATTTTTAACTGTTTTAAGCATGCTTACTTAAATGCTTGACACAAATATCGTTCCCCAATTATTACACCTAGATAAATTTTATGACATGACTTGGATTCGAACCACCAACCTCAAGATCCAAAGTTCAACGCGTTAACCACTGCACCACTGAGGTTGGTACTGTATGATAATAGAATAGAATATACCTTGTTAATCTTGCTCGACTGAAAAGTACCTTTACTCCAGCAGTCTAAACAAGGTCTTATGTACTTTATACAGAATATTTTTAACATTAATCATTAATTTAAGTTTTTGGGTTAAAATAACCAAAACTTTCTTGCAAATAGACTCGGTTCTTAAATAGAAAGTACATAAGTATAAATGGTAACTTTGAATTCATTCATTAAAACATTATACACTAAATGCAGCAAAAGATTTAGTGCTAAGCACTGACCTAATTCTAACAATCAATACACACGAAAATAACCATAAATCAAAATTCCAAATTTGGTATGATCTCTCTGGGTTGTTTCTTTGTCAGGGTTTTCTCGAGGATTTTCCAAGTTTAGTTGAAAAGAATTGATTGACAAATTCCAAAAAGCATACCTTCATGTAAAGATAAAGAATAACGACCTTTGTTTTTTTTTCAAACAATATTGGTAGATCGACCATGACTATATGCTAGCTATCAGCTATTATTATTATGCATTACCAAATGTTAAAATAATAAACTAAATCTATCTTGTTCTTAGTTTTTGTACATGATTTTCTTTCTCTCATTTCAAAAAGTAATGAAAACTAATGCTATTAACAAAGCAAAAAATCTAATAAAGTCATACCTATATATTTCATATTAATTTACCTACATAGGCTGGCGACCAAAGTTTACTAGGTACTTTCAAATATGCGATCTCGTATCTAATTGGTCGAATACTGATTGTGATTCAACCAATTAGAAACGATTCAAACTAGAGTTTAAGCTATGAAAATATAACTATGGTCCCCACCCTTTAACATAAAAGTTGCTAGATTATAATATGTACTACGTACTACATACTTTAAAATATACCTTTAGCGCAATTTCTTCTATTAAAATATTACATTCACTGACGGATAAATATAAACGTCATTACAAAATAATAAAAACACTAAAAAAAAAAAAAACAAAAAAATATAACGAACAAAAATCATCTACAATCAACAAATCTATGATTATTATGTCGAATAAAATTCTTCATAATGAATCATGTATTAAATTAAGTCTAAAAAAAAACTTTGCATTGAAAATAAATGAGGCCTTGAAAACGCTCATACCTAAAACGGGACAGAAGGGACAAGATAAAAAAAAGGGACTATCTACTTAGATTAAAAGAACATTAATGCAGAATATTTATATTTGCAACATTTATATTCGTAAGATGGAGTTTTTAACAGTGAAGATACCAGCCTGAAATTCCCCTTGCTAAAGAAATAGCAAAGCTGTAGTGCAAAGGGCATCCACTAATAACATTTTGTAGCTAAAACCAAATGTCAGTCCAAAAGCAATCACCCTAGGGCTGATTGAGAGGCTGGCGAAAAACGCCGTCCCCATCTGAACACGGGAAAGGACAAAGAAGAAGAGGAGTTTTTATACTTACATAATAAAAGAGTTCAGATTTCCACTTGGTAAAGATGAAAGACATCTTACTATTATTAAAGTACGGGGAACAAACATACTTCTCAACAACTAAAAGAAACCGCAGAACATAAAATGTAACGGAAGAGACTAAAACCTTGTTTTCCTGGCAATATTTATACTACTCTAGCGAAGAAGAGGAGTTTTTATACTTACATAATAAAAGAGTTCAGATTTCCACTTGGTAAAGATGAAAGACATCTTACTATTATTAAAGTAGGGGGAACAAACATACTTCTCAACAACTAAAAGAAACCGAAGAACATAAAATGTAACGGAAGAGACTAAAACCTTGTTTTCCTGGCAATATTTATACTACCCGAGTCGCATAGCGCGACCGAATTCGAAGCCCCGCGAAATTACTGGTAAATGCTCAAATAGGATTTGCCAGCCTAGTTAAGCTTTTAGGGTAGCATGTCTGCCTTGTAAGCACTAGATCGCTGGTTCGATTCCAGTCGGGGGCGAATTTTATCCTAAACAGACAAGTTTCGTTTTCGGAACAACTGGCTTTTTCCTATCCAGTTCAAACGTTAGAACGCACCAGTTCGCGAACTCATGTTGGCAGGCCAACCCGGGTTCGCTGTATCACAGATTTTCCCAAACTTGCTCAAACCACGGACCACTTGTGAATTTCATGGACCACTGTTTGGGAATCCCTGCTATAACAGCATCGGCGAAGCAAAATCGCTGCCATGTGAGTGAGAAATCTTTTGTAAGGTTTATTTCAAAATGCTCACCCGTGTGTTATTGTGATTCCCCCTCTCTTGTTCCTAACAGTGACGTTACGTGTGGGGGGGAAATCCATCCTGATGGTTCATTGTTGCAAAATGAAAACGGTCCGGTGCGCCGATCAAAATCTCACCACATGTTCGTGGTGAAACGAACAGAGTTATAGACAAACCAAAAGCTAAATCGTCGAATTAAAACTTGAAACTCCGTTTTATTCACTTACATATTCAAAATGGAAAGCGTAACGTCACTGATATATTTCTTTACCTTGAGAATTCTGTTGCATGCGATTGAACATTCGGACTACCGGGCCAAACTGGCCCAGATCCGAACCATTTATCAGCAGGAGCTGGAGAAATATGAACAGGTGAGATCATAATATCTAACTCCTTACCCCCCAGGACTCAACTTAATTAACCAGTGGTTTCCTTCTTCTGAAGAGTGTACTATGATTGTAAAGTACCTATCTTTGGATTTCTTTTTGTTATGCTGTTGTAATATTATTCTTATATCTGTCTGGGGGACATTAAACAGGGAGTAGATCAGCGTAGTCTGGCAGGGGGACTTTAAACAGGGAGTATACGAATTGTAATTTGGCCGTGCTGTAATATTACATAGGTAGTATCGAAATGTTCGATAAATCATTTGTGATCAATTCTCGACATTTTTTTCGTGTTTACAAAGCAGTTTGTGCTTTTGGTGCAGCTAGTGATTTTGCTTTCTAACATAAAAAAAGATATAAAAGAACTTGAGAACACTGCCATTCATCACATGGTTTCACTTGATCCCGGTATACTTGCCACATGCTTATCTTACAGCCTTCTTACATGTGCACGGTAACTTTGCGCAGACCTCATGCCTGAAACTTGTACGATCTGTCGAAAGACGAAGTTTGTGAGACCAAGTTTGAAGATCAGACAAATCATAGCATATGCTCCGGGCTTTACTCATAAATAATAAACTTCGGAAGCGGGATACCATGTTAAGTACTAATTAATACTAAAATAAGGAGAAAACAGGTCTTCATTGTAAAGTACCTATCTTTGGATTTCTTTTTGTTATGCTGTTGTAATATTATTCTTATATCTGTCTGGGGGACATTAAACAGGGAGTAAGTAGATCAGGTTAGTCTGGCTGGGGGACTTTAAACAGGGAGTAAGTATATCAGCCTGAATTTTCCCTTGAAGAAGGTTCAATTGTTTGTAATTTGTTTATTTGCATCAATTATATATTACAATATCGCATTCTATGCGATCAATGAAGACCTATAATGTCCTATAAAATGAAAACTGATTAGGTATATTTTTCCAATAAATCTAATCAATTTTCCTCTCCTTTCTCGTTTCGCAGGCATGCTCCGAGTTCACCACGCACGTAATGAATTTGCTCCGAGAACAATCACGCACGAGACCTATCACTCCGAAGGAAATTGAGCGAATGGTGCAGATCATTCACCGGAAGTTTTCCTCCATTCAGATGCAATTGAAGCAGAGCACTTGTGAGGCGGTCATGATTCTCCGCTCCAGATTTCTGGACGCTCGGTTTGTGCTTATTTTTATTCTACTTTCCGTGTCCTCTTCTTATTTTTATTTTACTTTCCGTGATCTGATGAGAGAGAAGACTCTCATCAGATCTTTCTCTTCTAGAAGTTGGAGACGTAGATCGTCGTCTCATTCGCCTCATGAAGGTCTGCTTAGGTGCACGTTCTCGTTGATGCACGCAAGTTTATTTTGAAAACAAATTACAATAAAGAGGTCTTCTCCTAAGGTAATAAAAGCTCTTTTGCTGTACTCTGTGCTTGGAAGACGTACACTCAGCCTCGTGAGAAGTGGAAAGAAAATTGAGAGTTGCCTGAATTAGTAAAGGAGGCTCTTAGTAATTTTACGATTTTGCGGAAAAGCTCTGCTATACCACGAAGAATTCATAATTTGTTTTGATTTTAATCGATATTGTAAAGAGGCTCTTAGCTTCAGCACTGCCTTAAACATGGCTAGAGACCATCACCCTGTCAGATGCAATTGAAGCAGAGCACTTGTGAGGCGGTCATGATTCTCCGCTCCAGATTTCTGGACGCTCGGTTTGTGCTTATTTTTATTTTACTTTCCGTGTCCTCTTCTCTCTCATCAGATCTTTCTCCTAGTGTATGGCTGATAGAAGAGATATTTTCTCTATTTTCCTTTCGGCTATAGCTAAAGACACCACTACAACCACAACATGACTTCCTTGTCATATTGTGATTTTCTTGATTTTGTTCTTTGCAGGAGGAAACGTAGAAACTTCAGCAAGCAGGCATCCGAGATTCTGAACGAATACTTTTACTCCCACCTGAGCAACCCTTATCCATCTGAAGAGGCTAAGGAAGAACTGGCCAGGAAATGCAACATCACTCTATCACAGGTGAGTCTAGCTACCATGAGGGCATTTAAAATAATGGATAGGCGTCGATCGACGAAGTAGTGGTAATAGTATGATGTCGAGACAGTGTGGACGGTTCCAGTCGATGTCGATCGACGGCTGTCGACTATGTGTGGACACAGCTTTAGAGAGAACATCTATAAAAGTAAAGCCTTCGAAAGAGTCTCCATTACCCAGGAGAGTAATTTAACTCAAAGAGGAGACACTCTCCTTCACCAAACAGTGAGAGCTGAAATAAGAAGGGCAAGCGTAAAATATTTTGCAGCAGAACCTCCTTTACCCTCCTTATCCATTTCAAAATCCTTTACTGGAACAGCAGGAGTAAATTTTTCGATTCTAAAAACAATTTTGAGAGTCTCCATTACCCAGGAGAGTAATTTAACTCAAAGAGGAGACACTCTCCTTCACCAAACAGTGAGAGCTGAAATAAGAAGGGCAATCGTAAAATATTTTGCAGCAGAACCTTTACCCTCCTTATCCATTTCAAAATCCTTTACTAGAACAGCAGGAGTAAATTTTTCGATTTTAAAAACAATTTTTGTTCCACAGGTCTCAAATTGGTTTGGCAATAAACGAATCCGCTACAAGAAGAACATTGGAAAAGCTCAAGAAGAGGCCAATCTGTACGCTGCTAAGAAAGCGGCCGGTGCTTCCCCTTACAGTATGGGAGCTTCGACCCCTATGATGTCGCCAGCACCCGACAGCGTTGGATATAGCGTGAGTAGAATAGAATAGAATATGTATATCCTGCCCGAAATAATAGAATAAATTATATACTTTGTTCGTCCTGCCCGAATAGGACTATAAAGGTCCCTTAAGGTCCACCTCACATTAGAATAGAAAGAGGCCAATCTGTACGCTGCTAAGAAAGCGGCCGGTGCTTCCCCTTACAGTATGGGAGCTTCGACCCCTATGATGTCGCCAGCACCTGACAGCGTTGGATATAGCGTGAGTAGAATAGAATATGTATATCCTGCCCGAAATAATAGAATATATACCTTGTTCATCCTGCCCGAAATAATATAATAGTGAGAAATCCTAGAGCCGCCATGAGATTAATTCGCTGAATCTCGTATTTTAGGAAGGCTTTCTATTCTAGATCTGAGGAAGAAGAAGATCGATAAAGATATTCGTAGGTCGTAGGATGAAATTAATATTTTTTCCTGCTTACCCATATATAAAATTAACCTAGGTACCTATTTCATGGAGGGAAAAAAGAAAAACGATCTACATACCTAATGAAGAGTTCAATTCGGTTTTCCTTCTATCCCTTCGTTTTGTTTATTCACCTTGTACCTTATGCTGGGGATCACACGGCAGAATAAATTTAACTCGAGGTTTAAACCAAGGATTAATCAATCGGAATTAAACATTTTGGATTAATGGACAAAGCAGAAATCAGAACCAGAATTATTAAACTTGGTTTTAGTTTAACTCTTGGATTAAGCTACCTATCTGTTTCTTTGATTTTTAGCCCGTCCTTCCTTTATTATTACGATAGTAATAAAAAAAGGTATAAGGGACGGGCTATTGTATTCGCTTCGTTGTCGTCTGTCTGTCGGTCTGTCCCCATAGAAGGACTTATCCAAACCTGGTTGACCCATATATCAAATTAAAGGTCTTTTTATCAGGAACACGAAAATTCCCGGAGGGACGGGCCCAGCTTGTTAAATCTTTGTGAATAAGATTGTCAAATCCAAGAGTTGATCTTATACCAAGTTTATACTCAGATTGTCTTCCGAGTTGATTAACGAATTGATTGGTTGATTAACGAATTGATTGGTTTAAACTTTGGCTTAAAATTCAAAATGTGTAGATCCGGAGATTAGTTCTTTTTTCCCCTATTACTATATTCCATTTCCTCTTGTTTTTTTTTTTTTCTGTTTCTGAACTTTCTCTTTTCCTCTTGTTCGATCTCTTTCACTCAATAATATCTTGTTGCACACTTCACATACTTTGTTTTTCAGTCATTCCTTCTCTCACCTTTTGTCTTTCTTCAGGGGTTAAAGTGAGCGATTTGAGAGTTCACACTCTGATCTTGGAAATAAAATATTGATCTCGATTTACGTTGGCCACTGTGCATCGTTTGATGTCAGGAAATATAGGTTGAAATATTTTTATTTGAGGATCAGTGAAAACTTTCGATACTTTACCTTAGAGATAGGTAAAAAAGTGAATATTCTATTTTCATACGTATAGTGTTCAAATAATATAATTATTGATTGCTTTGTGTTAAAATAATAAAATTATTAAGTTTTTTTTTACCCCAGGGGCTAATAAAAAATCTTGATCCAGAAGGAGGAGATTTGAAGCCTATAATACTGTTTTAATATTTTCTAATGATGAATTGAGAATAATGAGTAACAAGATAGCGAAAAGGTCTTCATTTTGCAATTTTATCACCCATTAAACAATAATACTTGTATATACGTGTACTTTTTTGCGTAATAAGTATGTACCTAGGTATATGAAAAGCGAAATAAGAAAACTAGTTCAAATATGCAATTCAATTAGAAAGATGAGTATGGTAGATCGATGGTGTTTTGTCATTACTGGGTTATTTATTCTATTTACATGCAGTTAATTTCTATAGCAAACGTTATGAGTAAAAATGGGTTTTATTTTATTGAAATATTAATTTTATTAGTTTAATGATGAAACTTATATTATGCTGTTTTCATAATTATTTCAGTTGTACTTCGAATGTTGATTTGTTATTAATTATTTTTTTCCCCTTCATCTTCATATTTATACTTCTTTGTATGATTTTTATTTCCTTATGTGTAAGTACCTATACACTTATTACTCTTTGTTTTATTTGTTTACTCTCAAACTATTATTTTTTGTACTATTTTCTGTTTTTGTAAACTAAAGAGATACCATTTTTTGTTATGTACATTTCATTAATATTTATTAAAATATACTTTATAAAAATGTTCAACTAATTCATTTCATAAGTAAAGCTTAGCTGGATTATTTTTTCTCTTTATCCTAGAATTTTAATACGCACTTTATCAAATCTTACGTACCTACGCTACGTATGTTTTGTGCAAGTACATATCTACCAGGCCAAGTATCTACCGAAATCGGAAACTCCCGAAATTCCAAACCATGAGAAATAGGTGGAGAACACATTTTGAGACCAGCAAAACTTTTCCTAAGCTTAATATTATTCTATCGTTTTGAGTTCATTTCTTTGAAACAAGACTCGGGCATCCTAGAATTTTAATACGCACTTTATCAAATCTTACGTACCTACGCTACGTATGTTTTGTGCAAGTACATATCTACCAGGCCAAGTACCGAAATCGGAAACTCCCGAAATTCCAAACCATGAGAAATAGGTGGAGAACACATTTTGAGACCAGCAAAACTTTTCCTAAGTTTAATATTATTCTATCATTTAGAGTTCATTTCTTTGAAACAAGACTCGGGTACGGTAGTACGGTATTAGGTCTCAGGGGCGAAGCCAAGGGAGCGCGAAGCGCGACCGTATGTAAACTCCGCGAAGCCCGCAAACCAAGGGAGTGCGAAGCGCGGCCTTATGCACAACCTCGTGAAGCCCTGGGAGCGCATAGCGCGACCGAATTCGAAACCCCGCGAAATTACTGGTAAATGCTCAAATAGGATTAGCCAGCCTAGTTAAGCTTTTAGGGTAGCACGTCTGCCTCGTAAGCACTAGATCGCTGGTTCGATTCCAGTCGGGGGCGAATTTTATCCTAAACAGACAAGTTTCGTTTTCGGAACGACTGGCTTTTTCCTATCCAGTTCAAACGTTAGAACGCACAGTTCGCGAACTCATGTTGGCAGGCCAACCCGGGTTCGCTGTATCACAGATTTTCCCATTCCAAACTTGCTCAAACCACGGACCACTTGTGAATTTCATGGACCACTGTTTGGGAATCCCTGCTGTAACAGCATCGCGAAGCAAAATCGCTGCCATGTGAGTGAGAAATCCTAGAGCCGCCATGAGATTGATTCGCTGAATTTCGTATTTTAGGAAGGCTTTCTAGATCTGAGGAAGAAGAAGATCGAAAAAGATATTCGTAGGATGAAATTAATATTTTTCCTGCTTACCCATAGGTAGAAATATTAAATAAAATTAATTTACCTATTTCATGGAGGGAAAAAAGAAAAACGATCTACCTACCTATTTTTTTTTCGCTCTAATGTACTACTACAGATGTCCGCTAGATCGCGCTGACAAATACGCTCTTTAGGAAATCCCCAATGGAATCCTGTATTTATTTTGGGAGAGGGTAAAATAAAAATGGCAAAAGAACAACTTGTATCAAGCAATCAAGATGAAGAATTAATTTTGGAAATTTCGGAACATAAAATTCAAGTTTAATTCAACAATTCAGTGCTGACAAATACGCTCTTTAGGAAATCCCCAATGGAATCCTGTATTTATTTTGGGAGAGGGTAAAATAAAAATGGCAAAAGAACAACTAGAATCAAGCAATCAAGATGAAGAATTAATTTTGGAAATTTCGGAACAATCCGGAACATAAAATTCAAGTTTAATTCAACAATTCAGCTATGATTTCCAGTGTAATTCTCATCTAATTATATTTAGTTTTGAATTCCATTTATTGCATTTCTCTGCTCTGCTTCATAGTGTAGAAAAAACACCAATACCTTTCATGTATTTATGTAAGTACAACTCTTGAACATCTAATCTAAAAATACATTGTTTTATTTTGTGTCCATGTAGTGTAGAGGAGAATTTGGATTTAGATGTACTATTTTGATACCCATTTGATCTCTTCAGTGTTTTAATGAACTGTATAACTTATTACAGGACATTGACTTTTTGATAAGATCTGATTACTATCCATCGGCAGTAATTATTGCTTACTAATTACATGATGTATGTATTCAAAAATTGGCTTTTATGCTGAATACAAACTATTCTAGATGTTAAGAACTGGAGGAAGTCCTGGTCCTAAAGTTGAAACTCCTTTTTTATTGAATTTTTGTTTATCTTATTTCAGAGTATGGAAGATAGAATGCACAATACAAACATGCTCCCAAACTATATTGAGGGTGCAAATGATATCAATACGGATCCTCAAGGTCCAAGGAAACAAGACATCAGTGACATTCTGCAGCAAATCTTGAACATCACTGACCAATCTCTGGATGAAGCTCAAGCTCGGTAATATTACTATTCATCTACTTATATTTTGTTTGTCAATCAAAATTTGTCTGGCTGGGGGATGTTAAAGAGGGAGTAGACCAGCTTAGTCTGGCTGGGGGACTTTAAACAGGGAGTATACTAGCCTGAAGTATACTCACAAGGCTGAGTGAACCCCCAACTTCAAGCACAGAGTTGAAAAAACTCTGACCCCGCCAGGAATTGCTCCAGAGTTCAAGCCTAGTGTGATACCCACTCGACCATGCAGGTTGCTTTGAAAAAGAAAGTATCTGATATCATAATGCTTCTGAGGAAAGATCGATTAATTGAGCCTAAATTACACAAAAGGCTCAATCGGAGGCTTAGGTGTAGGTGTAAACAGCCCTAAAGGATGGGTTAAGCTTCCACAAATCTACGAAGTCTAAATTAAACCTGGTCCCCTTATGCCAAGTTTAAATTAAACCTGTTTGCCTTATGCCAAGTCTAAATTAAACTTGGTTCCGTTATGCTAAGTCAAAATGAAACCTGTTCCCCTTATGCACTATCCCACAGGAAGCACAAGGGAAAAAAAAAAAAAAAAAAAAAAAAAAAAAAAAAAAAAAAAATCAGATTAGGATGGAAAATAGGCTTATCTTCTCTACTTTCCTTTGTCCAACTTTCTGCACCAATTTCTTCCCCTTCATGTCTCCCTCCTAACTTTTCCTCACCCCCTTGATCCTCTTTGAAGGGAATGAAAAATTCGAATTAGAGCTAATGTTGTTTCAGATTTAGTGACTTCAGGAATGGAAAATAGGCTCATCTTCTCTGCCTTTCTTCATCCAACTCTCTACACCAATTTCATCCCCTTCATGTCTCCCTCCAAACTTTTCCTCACCCCCTTAATCCTTGCTCTTAGGATCAATTTAATTTGATGAGCAACCTCTGTAGCCAAGTGGGTATCTCACTGTGCTTGCACGCTGGAGGTCTGGGGGTCAAAATCTTTGAAGTTTAGGGTTCACTCAATGTCCTAATTGAGTAGTGACCAGTCGCACCAAAACCAATGTAAAAAGAATATTCAAATATGGAAATTGATTGCAAAGGAGGCACTTGGTAATGCTGAGATATCCACAAAAGTTGTGAAGAAGCTCTCTGCTTTACCAATGCATGGTTTGATTTCAATTTAATTTGATTTGAAAAAAAAAAAGCATCTGATATCAAACTTTTGTTGATACTATCACAACTTTTGTTGATATCATAGCATTAGTAAGTGGCTCCTTTGCAATCAATTTCCATATTTCAATTAAATGTTTACACTGGTAATACCACCAGTGGTTGCTACTCAATTCAAGTGGCTCCTTGATTGTCCTCACAAGGCTGAGTGAACCCCCAACTAGGGTCTCCAGATCAAATTTTTAAAAAGTAGGACATTTGGTTCCAAAAACCCGGACATTTCCCAAATTTCAAAATTTTTTTTTTATCTTAGTACATAGTATAAAATGTTGGAAAATATATATGACAATTTAAATGTCTTAGTTGACTATATGAATAGGTATATACGTAAATGTCGGAAATCATAACTGACGGTATAAATGTCTGAAAGTATAAATGACAGTATAAATGTCTTAGTAGTAAATGTCCGAAAATATAAATGACAGTATAAATGTCTTGGCTGACAGTATATTAAAGGAATTATTAACATCATACGGATTATATCGTTGTAGTAAAAGGTTAAGGAAATGTTATTCTCGTTTGTTTCAATAGTCTATGTTCAACTTGGTAAGAGTGTTCCGTGTACGTGCTTTTAGAATAAAATCACGATATGTTTACATTACATTTGACCCAAACTTTTATGTTATTCAAGCTATGATTCCTTACTATGAGACACCCTCTAGTATAAGTTTATAAATTTTATTAATTGACATGATCTTTTTTTAGTGAATTTTATTTTTTTGTTTAAACATTTACTGTTTACATTTTAATTTATTTGTGCGAGCGTATGTTTGTGTTGTGCGAATTTCATTTAACGCCCCTCTGTTGTGGCCACTATGCATTGGAAGTCCTGTTTTTCCGGCGGCATTTAAGTCTATTTGTTAGGCTGAACTTTTGTATACGTATATGTAGTTTAGTAAACTTTCCTATCTAAAAGGATAAACAAGATATTTTCTGTCTTGTCAAAATCCTTGGTGTAACGCTAGAGTATTCAAGGGAGATTTTGGTGGTAGGTTAAGATAAATGTTTAGGTTTTCTATTTAATATCTTTTTAGAGTAATTTTTCGACAAGATTGGTTTTATAATCTTCTGATTTGTAACGTACGTTTTTGTAATCAGATCCACATTTTATATGCATATCTTGTTAACACATTTTTGTTAATGTTTTTTACACTTTTTTTAAATCATATCTTAGCTACTAAAAGTCGGCATAAAATTATAAGCTTTGTTCAGGTTTATCTTTTTCAAACTAGCATGAATTTTTATCTAGAAAATATTATAAAAAATTTCGTTATCCAAGACAAATATGAAAAACTCTTTATTTTTTACTTTGTGTTCAGGTTTCTACTGATCATAATATAAGATCTAAGTACAAAAATCATATGTGCGTGGATGTATTTGTTTTAATAAATATTTGAACTAAGGCCCTATTCTTTAGTCCTCTTCGGGTTGAATACTAAATTGAGAATATTGTATTTAGTTGGTTGAATGATGAAAATAATCGGCACTCAACCAATCAGGTACGATATGTCTGTTTAAATAATAATTTAAAACTAGCCAAAAAAGAATAGGAATCGGGCCATTGTGTACCCAAATTTAGTGCAATATGCTAAAATATTTATTCAAACAAAAAATGACAAACATCTTGAAACCAAATTGAGACATTTTATTATCTCAACAAGTCAAATTTCCACATCTAATCGAGAGGTGCGCAAACGTCAAGAGCTCTAACACCCGGCCTATACACGTATCTCAAGTTAATAAAACCAATCTTTTATTGATAAGAATGTACACGCGGATAGTTTTTGCACAAAACATCTTGGCAGATATTTTACTCACCAGCATGTTTTTTTTTTCTTTAAACCTCAAATTGTGGAGTTTTAAAAGTCAACTGTTAGTTGGTTTTGTAAGACTCGAATTGCTATAATTTCTTCCTAGTTGTTTTGTGTGGGAACGGTCCTGCTGTTATTTATAACAAGAAGAGTGCCTTCACCATCATCAATCACCACATTAAAGTCATTACTTGGCGTCATTTTTTATCATTTTATGTAAAGAAAAGTGCTTGGAATTTGAATCTATTCGCAAAAATCTTGGATGTTTACTTCTGAAATCAATACTCTCATTATTATTACATCTATTACGTAAACGCCCGTTTGGTATTGATCTTTATATTCTTTGTTACAATTTCTATCAAAAGCGTTTGCAGTATGGATGATAATTGACACGGTATAATTAGGGCTTTACTCCAATATTGAAATGTTCTGCCTTAAATGACTTCTGAAATCAATACTCTCATTATTATTACATCTATTACGTAAACGCCCGTTTGGTATTGATCTTTATATTCTTTGTTACAATTTCCATCAAAAGCGTTTGCAGTATGGATGATAATTGACACGGTATAATTAGGGCTTTACTCCAATATTAAAATGTTCTGCCTTAAATTCAAGTAATGGGACCGTACAGTTAGTTTTCCAAGCGATAATTTCCAAGCTCTTTTCTTGAAGATTTTTTTGGTTATTACATGTAACCATTTCTTTTCGTTAGCTGGCAACTGTCAAAGATTGATGATCTCCCATTCACAAAAGTATATGAGTTAGCAATTTATTCATATTCTTGATTTCTATTTCTAAATTTCTAACAAATGTTCCATCCCTTGTTGAGACCAGACCTTGCTGTCCTAAATGAGACAGGATCAGGACTTAGCAGCTAGAAATCTGTGTCGTAGCATGCCCATCCCGTAGTATGTCCCTCATCAGATGGGTGATAAGAGACATATTTCCCATTTAGATGCTGGGTCAACACGAGAACTCCAGAAAATAACCCGTTAACAGAATTGAAATCGAAATACGAGTGCAAATTTTTAGTTGCTGGTCGGATTCGAACCCAGACCTTCTGCTTGGCAAGCAAGCACGTTACCAGACCTTGCTGTCCTAAATAAGATATCATCACATCTTTCAGGATCAGGACTTAGAGGGCATAAGTCACTAAAGGGAAGAACCCCCCCCCCCCCCCCCTTACCTGTTTCCGTCGCCACAAACTCATCTTCCTTGAAGATCTCCAACTCGGCTAACATTTTACTATACGAACTATCTGCCTTGAACCTGGTGAGAAATTCACTCTCCAGAATGTCAAACAATCCTTTCTGCACTTCATCAAACCAGTGTTGGGAAATCGTTTCCTGTGCAATCCGGAGTCCAAGCTGCCTCCGAGTATCAGGATGAATGAAGGTGAGTTTATTACTGTTCGGGTCACTCCGAATATCACAGGAAAGGTCGTCCGGAGTCCAAGCTGCCTCCGAGTATCAGGATGAATGAAGGTGAGTTTATTACTGTTCGGGTCACTCCGAATATCACAGGAAAGGTCGCCCAAGTATTGCTGAAATATGCTCTCCGCGGACTCGCGAATGAAACTTTCGTACCGCTTTTCGTCTTTCTTCTTCTTGTCGTTCAGATACTGATCGACCGACACTTTCCAGCCTTCGATGTTGAAGTAGAAAAACAAATAACCTGTGGAATAGGGAACGAAAAGTTGGTTGGAAAATATTCGACTCGTCTTGGAAACGTAAATAAGTCACCGTTTACCGACCATTGCTGTTGGTTTTGAGGATCAGGATTTAGCAGCCAGAAGTTACCGTTTACCGACCATTACTGTTGGTTTCCGATTTGGATCCAACGCGCGGGGACGTCTTGTGAAAATTCCGAATGATCTGAATCTGTTTGGGAAACAAATTGGACAGGATTCCTTCAAACACGACGAACACTAGGCGCTTGTTGAGGATCGGATTTTGAAACATGGAGAACACCAAAAGCAGCCCCCGCCGGGACGTTTCACTTCCGACGATGTGCTTGAACTCATCTGGGGGAAAATAAAATATAACCATAATTTTGAGGGTTTAAAAATAATAGAAAAAAAGGAATTTTTAACTGTTTTAAGCATGCTTACTTAAATGCTTGACACAAATATCGTTCCCCAATTATTACACCTAGATAAATTTTATGACATGACTTGGATTCGAACCACCAACCTCAAGATCCAAAGTTCAACGCGTTAACCACTGCACCACTGAGGTTGGTACTGTATGATAATAGAATAGAATATACCTTGTTAATCTTGCTCGACTGAAAAGTACCTTTACTCCAGCAGTCTAAACAAGGTCTTATGTACTTTATACAGAATATTTTTAACATTAATCATTAATTTAAGTATAAAGAATCTTGCTTGAATCTTTTAAAAAAGAAACAACAATGATAATGATAAAAAAGAAAAGAAAAAAAAACGAAATACCTAAATAAAATAAGAATAATTTAAAAAAGTTTCTGAAAATGGATTTTTTCACTCTTCTTACCTGAAAGACTGGACAGTATAGCAGCTCTGGCTCCCAGCTTCGTTCGTTCTCGTATAGCCTCGTCTCGAACTACGAATGTTTCGTTTTTGAGTCCGTGGGGCCAAAACGAGTGACGGAAAGACAGGAGCATCGAGGCCACATTTTGAGCACCCGTAACATATTCTACAGTCTCGAGAATTTTCCTGTTGAAAATGTCCCCGAATACCTGGAGGGAAAGACAAATTCAATCAAATTACATACAAATACAATCGAGCCTGTCTAATTGAGACACATATAAATGGGAAACCTGGATAAATACAGGAGCATCGAGGCCACATTTTGAGCACCCGTAACATATTCTACAGTCTCGAGAATTTTCCTGTTGAAAATGTCCCCGAATACCTGTAGGGAAAGACAAATTCAATCAAATTACATACAAATACAATCGAGCCAGTCTAATTGAGACCCATCTAAATGGGAAACCTGGATAAACATGTGAGAGTGGAAAAAGACACAGAAATAAGCTTGACCTCTTTATTTAGTCTTTAATGACTAACGACTTTCATATCCATTTCTAGATTCGTATAAGCTTAATCTAACTTTTAAGGCTGTTTGTCCCTACACCAAAACCTCAGAGTGGGTTTTTTGTGTAGGGATTTCTTCTTCTTCTTCTTCTTCTTCTTCTTCTTCTACACTGATGATGCCCTAAAAGGGCGAAACACATTATTTGTAAAGTATACTGGATAAATGGGGAACAACGTGGTCCCTTCATTTGTAATTGAAAAGCACTTTTGTAATTGGGAAACCTGGATAAGTGGGGGAAAATTGCCGGTCCCTTGAATTTCCAATTAGACAATACAAATGAAATAACGGTTGATCATAGGTGGGGTTAGAGCCAAAGGTAGGTAATTCTCTACTATAACTGTTGTTGCTGTTCTTTTTATGCAATATTGAGGAGAAATAATTCGATATTGAACGGAACGAACCCCGGACCTTCTGTTTGTCTCACAAGACATACTTACCGAGCGAAGGATTTGTACCAGTTGCCTTCTTAGCCATTGAGAGCGGGATCTTAACTCGAATACTTCGTTCATAAGACGTAACATAATACGAAGTGGAACATTGTCCTCTGACTGAAACATAGGAAGAGAAACAGAAGAGATTGGAATAGAAAAGAATATACCCTGTTTATACTGCCAGAATAAGACTGGAAAGTACCTTTATTCCCGCAGTCTAAACAACACAAAGTACCTATAGAAACGGAATAAACTGCATACATATTTCTCAGATAGCACTGAAAAGTCCGATCTAGCAGTCTAAGGAGGGCTTTCTTATGGCGAACGATAGTTTTCCACTCACCTTGTTAAAAAGAAGGAAGCAATATATTATACATACATACATCGTCTTTCAAGTTTTCGGTCAAGAATATTAATTGGAGGTAACATAGATATCATTTTGGACACAATAATACAATGGCACATGATTTTGGAGTAACATTATATTATCTTGTTTTGTATTAATTTAATAATAATAACACAGTAAGAGCAGACAAATGAGAAACATCTAAAGGGCCATTGAATATCGCAATTTCATCAGGTTCATGTTCTCAGTAACAATGCTTTTCTAGACAATATCATGCTTTGAATTTGGGAAATCCCATAGTAAAAAGCATTATTACTGACAAGATAAATTGAATATTTCAATGCACGATTATAAATATAGCGCTTTATATTATCAGTAAAAGTATATAAAAGGGAAGGAATGTAAAATACGAGTATATAAGTTATATTTATGACTAAAATAAAACGAACTTATTGGGAGATACAATTAAAGCTTTACACAAGATTTCTTGCGTCCAATAACTTTGCTGTAAAGCTTTCTTTTTCCAGAGAAATTCATGAAAATCGAAGATGTAACTCATGTCATGACAATCACTACTAGGTAGTTGACAATCACTAGGAAGATATACAAATTGAGTCGTTAGAGGCATCTTCAATTATGAACAAATTGAAGACACACAAGATTATAAATTTAAAAACTCTTGTGAGTCCATAAAGATTCAATTGAGAACAACAGAGTACTGAGTAGTGACTAATTTAAAACAATATAAACAATAAATAAGTTACACATAAAATAATAAATTATAAGGAAGAAAAAAATTGACAGAGTAGAAATTCTATTCAAAAACAGATAAAAATTGTCATCAGGTTTTTAATTCGTGATATCAATAATAATGACAACTTTTTTGAAAATTCAAATGTTCGAGATTTTAAAGCCTTCCTATGAAAGTTCCGTCACCCGTAAGTTGGAAAGGAATAGATAGTAATAAATTATAACACAAAAGTAGATATAGATAGTAATAAATAATTATAACATACAAGTTGTAGAAGAGACACAAATAGGAATACATATAAATTCTATTTTCAAGAAAGTCTAGTTGAACCTACACCAAAAATTAAAAATAAAAACATTTGAAACGCATAGCTGATACTTCTGATACCTTTTGGGTTAAAATAACCAAAACTTTCTTGCAAATAGACTCGGTTCTTAAATAGAAAGTACATAAGTATAAATGGTAACTTTGAATTCATTCATTAAAACATTATACACTAAATGCAGCAAAAGATTTAGTGCTAAGCACTGACCTAATTCTAACAATCAATACACACGAAAATAACCATAAATCAAAATTCCAAATTTGGTATGATCTCTCTGGGTTGTTTCTTTGTCAGGGTTTTCTCGAGGATTACTAAATGCAGCAAAAGATTTAGTGCTAAGCACTGACCTAATTCTAACAATCAATACACACGAAAATAACCATAAATCAAAATTCCAATTTTGGTATGATCTCTCTGGGTTGTTTGTTTGTCAGGGTTTTCTCGAGGATGTTGGTTAGTCAGCTGTTCGTGAACTGTCCTTCGACCTTGATATGTAAAAAGACCCAAACCCTCCCTCTATGTTATTCTTACTCTGAGCATTGTAGCCTTCTCTCTTTTGGATCTTTAAAAACCTGTGTCACTATTAGTAAATGGTTTACCTCAATATCAATGGTTCCCAGTTTCTCAATATTCTCGAACCCTGTCTGTGGATTATCTTCGTTGATGAATACTTTGGTGATGTTGTCCATGACTTCATCCACAGTATTGAGAAGGTTATCAGGCATTGTCCTCACTACGTTGCCTACAGAGCGCATGGAGTTCCTCATGAGATTTTCTAGCTAAAGGTTGGACAAGAAGAGAGGGAAATGTGGCTAGTTTTACACATACCTATTGTAAGGTTTCATTCGGTTCGGTTCGTTTTCGGTGCATACCGATAGGTGTGAAACGAAAACGAACTTTATGAAAAATAGGTTTAATAGAACTTTTAAAAATCAGGTTAAATGGAACTTTATGGAAATTGGTATAAATAGAACTTTTAAAAATCAGGTTAAATGGAACTTTATGGAAATTAGGTTTAATAGAACTTTTAAAAATCAGGTCAAATGGAACTTTATGAAAATTAGGTTTATAGAACTTTTAAAAATCAGGTCAAAGGGAACTTTATGAAAATCAGGTTGAATAGAACTTTGGTTTCTCAGTACCTTCCTACCATAGAAAAAAAACTTAGGGTGAAATTCCAGCTGATATCATCCAGGATGAACTTACCGTTTTGGTAACCTGTCCGTTGAAGCTTTTATCGTACTCCCCCGGCTCTACAAAGTTAAGCAGAATACTCCTCAGCCCTGGTCTGGATGTTAGAATGCCATTGTGTAGCAAAACCTCGAGGTATTCATTGAGCATTTTCATTCGGAACTCGAGAACAGATCTGTCCATGTTATGAAAAGTTTTCTTGGCGGGGAACGTCAACTTGCCTAGATCACTGAACTGTGGAAAATCGAAAAAGTTCATTACTGCAGGTGAAAAGATTTGATGGAGAATGAAAATTCTTCAGGAAATACCTACCTAAGCCAGCGGCAATAGTACGCGGCATTTATTTACAAAAAATTAACAAAAGTAAACAAAAAGTTCCCAATGGTTCAATGAAGTTGAACGTGTGGTTAGTATCGGGATGGTTGCTGCTGGATTTTCCGGCCCCACTCAGGCTGAGGATAATGTAAGGAGGCTGACAACGTGTCTCTAAATTGAGGGTGAAACCCCCGTAACTTAAGACCTTAGCAGTTATACTGGGACGTTAAACCCCCTAATATTATATGGAGATGAAAATAAAAGCCATTTTTTAAGAGGTTAGATAGAGGGAACTGTAACTGCTAGGGTCTTATCGTCCCGATCTTCTTCTTCCTAGCCTTTCCTAATTAGGGTCGGCGCGCGGCGTATTTAAATAGGGTCTTATCACTACTCTAGCACATATTGAGGAAATAGAAGGAATATTTCTATTTAAAAGTAATGAAAAAACTATTAGGACCCTACATTGGCCTTGTCGCTAGAGTGCATTAAAAATTAATATGCGGACCGAAAACAATAGGTCCCATAGAATAAGGAAGGTAAAAACCAAGGTAGATAGGTAGTCGTTAGCTGGCAACTGTCAAAGATTGATGATCTCCCATTCACAAAAGTATATGAGTTAGCAATTTATTCATATTCTTGATTAACAAAACTAAACAAAAAGTTCCCAATGGTTCAATGAAGTTGAACGTGTGGTTAGTATCGGGATGGTTGCTGCTGGATTTTCCGGTCCCACTCAGGCTGAGGATAATGTAAGGAGGCTGACAACTTGTCTCTAAATGGAGGGTGAAACCCCCGTAACTAAAGACCTTAGCAGTTATACTGGGACGTTAAACCCCCTAATATTATATGGAGGTGAAAATAAAAGCCATTTTTTAAGAGGTTAGATAGAGGGAACTGTAACTGCTAGGGTCTTATCGTCCCGATCTTCTTCTCCTAGCCTTTCCTAATTAAATAGGGTCGGCGCGCGGCGTATTTAAATAGGGTCTTATCGTCCCGATATTCATAATAAAAGCAAGTACCTTATCTCTGATCCTCTGATGCAGATCATAGAAGTCTGAATACCTCCTGTAGACATGCCAAGATTCTTTCTCTCCTGACGCAAACTCCTTTGTGACAGCCAGAGCATATATGCCGAAACTTTTGCCCTTTTCATTCACCAGTCCAGTTTCGATGATTTCAGCGTTGAGTTTGAAATCATTGTCGAAATGAGGAGGTACAGTGGGAGAGCCCGGACAGGAATAGATAGAGGGACCGTCAGGTGTGTCAGGCTCCTTGCAGAGGTCTAAGTAGTCCAGTGAGGTGCTCTCTGTAGAAGTGAAAGGGTTAGATTTTAATGGTTAGCTCTCAAGAGCTTGAGAACGTTTGGAATATTTGGATCCAAAGATTGGACAAATGTATTATTAAAGGAAATATGGATTAAAAATGTTTCTGAAGTTAGACCAAGAACTTCTATTCACATTTAGATCCCAATTCATATCGGATCTGATAGTCTAGAATCGATCTCAATCGGATCTGATGGTTTAGAATCGATCTCAAATGAGATCTATGAAAGAACGGGTTTGGACAAATGTATTATTAAAGGAAATATGGATTAAAAATGTTTCTGAAGTTAGACCAAGAACTTCTATTCACATTTAGATCCCAAATCATATCGGATCTGATAGTTTAGAATCGATCTCAATCGGATCTGATGGTTTAGAATCGATCTCAAATGAGATCTATGAAAGAACTGTCACTTTTCAATACAGTACAGAAAATGGCTCCTTTTTTTACAGATCCCGAAAATAAAAGGAAGAACCCCCCCCCCTTACCTGTTTCCGTCGCCACAAACTCATCTTCCTTGAAGATCTCCAACTCGGCTAACATTTTACTATACGAACTATCTGCCTTGAACCTGGTGAGAAATTCACTCTCCAGAATGTCAAACAATCCTTTCTGCACTTCATCAAACCAGTGTTGGGAAATCGTTTCCTGTGCAATCCGGAGTCCAAGCTGCCTCCGAGTATCAGGATGAATGAAGGTGAGTTTATTACTGTTCGGGTCACTCCGAATATCACAGGAAAGGTCGCCCAAGTATTGCTGAAATATGCTCTCCGCGGACTCGCGAATGAAACTTTCGTACCGCTTTTCGTCTTTCTTCTTCTTGTCGTTCAGATACTGATCGACCGACACTTTCCAGCCTTCGATGTTGAAGTAGAAAAACAAATAACCTGTGGAATAGGGAACGAAAAGTTGGTTGGAAAATATTCGACTCGTCTTGGAAACGTAAAAAAAAACTTTGCGAGAAACTAGGACAAATGAAATAACACTTTCCCTTAATTAAACTAAAAATGTGAGAGTGGAAAAAGACACAGAAATAAGCTTGACCTCTTTATTTAGTCTTTAATGACTAACGACTTTCATATCCATTTCTAGATTCGTATAAGCTTAATCTAACTTTTAAGGCTGTTTGTCCCTACACCAAAACCTCAGAGTGGGTTTTTTGTGTAGGGATTTCTTCTTCTTCTTCTTCTTCTTCTTCTTCTTCTACACTGATGATGCCCTAAAAGGGCGAAACACATTATTTGTAAAGTATAAAAAAATATATGTATAAAACCAGTGAAGTTTGTAAAAATTATCCTGTATTTTCAATTTGTATGATAGACATATCCCTTACCTTGATATTTAATGGAGCAGAGATAATCGATAAAATAACTGAGGGCAATATTATTCTCCAAAATATATTGGAGAGGTAACTTCACCATCGCATCTTGGCTTATCTTGTTATTTTCCAATATCTCAATAATCCTAAAATCCAATGTTTACCTACCATGCTGGCACCGGTCGCTATGCGCATTTATATGTCATAGCTACTCATTTTCCTCAGGAGGCTGAGTGGGCCCCGCAACAGCCAGTCACGCTAATTAAATAATAATAATAAAAAAAGATACATACATTACCGTTTTTTTTTTTTTTTTTTTTTTTTTTTTTTTTTTTATATTTAAAAAAAAAAAAAAAAAAAAAAACAGATTAAAAGAATCTTTTTTGCTTTTTCCCCGCGGTGCGGTACGGTGTTTGTTATCATCTGTTTTAGATCATAACCAAAATTGACTTTTTTCCTTCTTTTTTGCGTCCGACATTTGGTTCTGGTGCAAATATCTTCAAATTGGATACCCTTCCTACCTGAACCCTCTCTATTTGGTGAAGGAAAATTTCTTCAAGTTAGCTTACTATCCTGGATAAGGGAGACCCTTTTGATGCCTTTACTTCCATAGATGTCCAGTTCTGCATTAATCTTTTCTGAGATGTCTTTGAAGATATATTTGGGATACAAGGTGATTGCAAATGGGGATTACTTACAAGAGTGGCAATCTCCTTCATAAGAAGATCATTGGTAGCTTGAAGTTCAGGAATTGAGTCGGAAATTTGAACAGCAGATAGGAATATATCACTAGGGATTTGAATATCATCACACTGGAGGAAAAAAAGAAGAAAAAGCTCTTCAATATATTGCAACAAATGTCTTACAAAGAAACACGTTTTAGAAATGTCTCTAAATTTTCCCAAATAATAACTTTGGGTTGGAGTTAACCTCAGTTTTTTCCCTCCTAAAATGACCTAAACAAATATCCCAAGAAATTGATATAATAATATAAAAATTCAATTAAAATAAAATGCCTAGCCTAGGGGGTTTTTTTTTTCTTTTACCAGATTAAACATAAGTAAGATCCATTACTTACCAGCCATAAAATGGTTAAATTAATATAGTCAGGATCTGAAAGTAAATTTATAATGGGAACAAGAATTGTGTTCACCAAGATATCTCGAAGAAGATATCGGAGTACAAGACAATGGAATTCTTCAGAGGGTACAACAAGATACAGAATGACTTCTGCTACATGCTGGAGATAATCTGGAAGTCAAAGAATGCATTCATATTAGATATATTCAATAGTCCTAATATAGATTTTATGGATGTGGGACAGAAATGTTCGCCGCGGGACCACTTGGAGTCTTCAAAACTTCAACCAAAGGCCATCACCCCCCCTCAGTCTCCCAACTTCAACCTCACCCCCACCCCAGAAATGCAGTCCCCTTTTCTGCTACTACAACAACAACATACATACCTAGAAAGCCAGCCACTCCGAGAACGAACCTTATCTGTTTAGGTTTAGGATAAAATTCGTCCCGGGCAAAAATCCCCATGCACTTCTAATATTTCGAATTTCTTTCCTACATAGTTTTGATCGTTTTTACACATGCCCAAACCATTGTAGCTCAGAGTAAGAATAACATAGAGGGAGGGTTTGGGACCAAAACGAAAGACACTTTTCAAATCGAAGTTTATATATCAGCTGATTTGGTACCAGTGCCGGACCATGAATAATTTCCTGGGTAGGATGATTTTTACAGAAATTTTGAAACATTATTTCTGCTTTTTTATGAAACTTTTTATCTGGAAGTCAAAGAATGCATTCATATTAGATATATTCAATAGTCCTAATATAGATTTTATGGATGTGGGACAGAAATGTTTTTTTTTTCTTTTAGTTTCCATCACTCCCTTTAAATTGGTAGTAAATTTCTGTCTTAACTGCTCAACCCTTAAGAACTTACAGTAGCTCAAAAGACTGAGTATACCCTAAAATCCAAAACACACATAGGACATTAAACTGTCACAACTACACTGTTTTTGGTAAGCAAGTATACTTACATCTTTCTTGTTTGCAGTCCATACAGATTTGATCCCTGCACTGTGCATTCTTCTCCAGTTTTAATTCTAAATCAAAAAATAAATCCTCTAATGAACTGGACTCTTTTTCCAATTTCATATGTTTTGCCTGTCTATAAAGTCTTATATGTGTGGCACAGTCATCTACTAACTCAGTAGTTAAATATGGTAACCAGTCTAATTCTCTAGCCCTGAAATAAATCAAAATAATAAAATTGATCAATTTACTTAATACTAAAAATAATTTTAAAAAATCTTACACAGGTGTAGGTATGTTTGTATAGATTTTTTTTTTTTTTTTCAACAAAATACTCAAGTATATTTATTTACAATTCATGGACAGCCATGACATAATAAATTAAAAGAAATAGCAATAAAAATGATACTTTTTTTTGCTTTACTTGACCATGTCTAAAAACCAAAAATCTAAAAAACATGTCTAAAAAGTTTCCTCAATGTCTTGAGAGTTTGGTTAGCTTTCCTCTATTTTTACCACAATAAATAAGAAAAGCTCACCTGTTTGTTAGGGCAACAATGACTTTGTGAAAGGATAATTGCACCTCATGGGAGAGCTCTTGGTCATTACTCAACTTATCATACCAAGAGTGAAAGTAATCTCGGATGAGAAAGGCTAAAATAGCTTCCAATTGTTCATCAACCTCCATGGATCCTGTGAGTCTCCAGTCATTGCTGCTTAAGGATGGAGTCTCTTTCTTCTTGTGAGAAATGATGTACTTGAGCTGATGATAGATGTTCTCCCTGACACCAGATCTACTTCCTTCCATATCATGTAAGTAAGCATTAAAGGTTTCTTCACACAGATAGTAAAGTGCAAGGATCCCACTGAAAATAAAAAGTTATTACGTTTATTATCTAAGAACATAGTTCACAAACCTATGGTATGTTGACATTAATGTTAATAGAATGAAAGTACAAAGAGCTTTTTATAGGAAGTTTTACAGAGGACATTTTGTATCAACAATAAAAAAGCATTGAAATCTATTAATACATACTGCACAAATTACAAATTTATCCCATCTTCTTTTTGTAAAAATAATGTCAACAATAAAAAAGCATTGAAATCTATTAATACATACTGCACAAATTACAAATTTATCCCATCTTCTTTTTGTAAAAATAATGGCATTTGGGGAAGATATATATCAACTAGGCAAGGTTAATGGAAAAAACCAATTTTGACCAACAAATACTGTGAAACCAGGATCTTTGCTTAGCTACAAGATATTCACCTACCTGTTATCACTCAAACATACCATTTCATTTCCTAACAGATGGTGTCTAAGTACCATTTTCAAGAAAGAACTTTACATATGTACCGTTTAACTCTATGTTGTCCTGTGGTCAAAAATTTATGAGAACTCTGAAAAAGAGTGATCAGTGACTTACCCGATAAGAAATAAGAGTAATGTGGTCACTGTACAAATACAATATGTGGTACCAAATGTAGTAAGAGTCAAGATAAGAAGAAGGCTTAACCAAAACCCCTTCATCCCATCTAAAACAAATTGAATCCTCCGTGATATCAGTAAATTAATCCTGGAACTTGTTGACCCTGGAGTTTGTGAAAAACATTTTTCTCAACAAAGTTAGTTTTTATTTATGGAACTTTTTAATTTGTTTATGATAGGAAAATTGGAAAACTTGACAACTTCTCTTGAATTATTTATATTTACTTGAGTGATGTCAGCAAGGAATGTACTGAACATATTTGATCTTGATGCAATTTCAAGGGTTTCCAGAACGCCTTTTGATGTTCCTAGGATGTTATCACTTGTTATCACAAACTCTCCATTCTCTTCTTGGGTACAGGTACAGGCTACAGGGAGTACAGGCTACAGGGGCAGGGCAGACTACAGTACAGAAGTCTACACTGTACACTCTACAGCCAGTTGAGCCAGTACAGGGTACAGGGTCAAATCGTAGTAAGAGAAATATTGATCTCCAAGACACCAGCCGCCATGAAAATAATGCAGGAGGGGGAGGAGAACTTCCTAAAAATCGTATACAATGTTGCCAAGTGTACAAATGTAAATTTTATGCACTTTTATATTTTTCTTTTTATGCACACAACGGCCTTGGCCTAATGTCAAGGAAAATTGGAAAACTTGACAACTTCTCTTGAATTATTTATATTTACTTGAGTGATGTCAGCAAGGAATGTACTGAACATATTTGATGTTGATGCAATTTCAAGGGTTTCCAGAACGCCTTTTGATGTTCCTAGGATGTTATCACTTGTTATCACAAACTCTCCATCCTCTTCTTGGGTACAGGCTACAGGGAGTACAGGCTACAGGGGCAGGGCAGACTACAGTACAGAAGTCTACACTCTACAGCCAGTTGAGCCAGTACAGGGTACAGGGTCAAATCGTAGTAAGAGAAATATTGATCGCCAAGACACCAGCCGCCATGAAAATAATGCAGGAGGGGGAGGAGAACTTCCTAAAAACCGTATACAATGTTGCCAAGTGTACAAATGTAAATTTTATGCACTTTTATATTTTTTCTTTTTATGCACACAACGGCCTTGGCCTAATGTCAGATATGTGATATGTATCGAATTTTGCAGCAAAGATTTGTGTGGTTGGTAGGTATCTAAATAGGTGACTTCCTGAACATCAATCTTGTTCTGCATCAGAGGCAGTGAGGTCATCATCGAATGGAGGCAGTTACTTTTCCGCCCCACCTCCCTGGGGGAGGATGTTCCAAATTCAAGGCATTAAAATTCCTTTTCATTTTGTAGGTAATCGATTGACTCGAAAATCATCATCATCATCGATGGATTTTTTACGCCCGTAATAGGGGAAGTATTTATAGGCCCGGTTTCTGACAAGTGCTTGGTATAAGTACCTACCTAGGAAAGGTCGCCCAAGTATTGCTGAAATATGCTCTCCGCGGACTCGCGAATGAAACTTTCGTACCGCTTTTCGTCTTTCTTCTTCTTGTCGTTCAGATACTGATCGACCGACACTTTCCAGCCTTCGATGTTGAAGTAGAAAAACAAATAACCTGTGGAATAGGGAACGAAAAGTTGGTTGGAAAATATTCGACTCGTCTTGGAAACGTAAAAAAACTTTGCGAGAAACTAGGACAAATGAAATAACACTTTCCCTTAATTAAACTAAAAATGTGAGAGTGGAAAAAGACACAGAAATAAGCTGGACCTCTTTATTTAGTCTTTAATGACTAACGACTTTCATATCCATTTCTAGATTTGTATAAGCTTAATCTAACTTTTAAGGCTGTTTGCCCCTACACCAAAACCTCAGAGTGGGTTTTTTGTGTAGGAATTAAAATGGGCTGATAGACACATTTTCTTCTTCTTCTTCTACACTGATGATGCCCTAAAAGGGCAAAACACATTATTTGTAAAGTGTATTTAATACCTATTAATACATAATGTGAATCTTAATACTACCTACCTACGTCCTACCTATGTAAACAAGGGAGAAATACCTACTCTTCATGTTTCTGTACTCTTTATGTTTCTGTGGGGATTTAAAATAGGTACCTTATTGATACTGTCAGCTAAGAGTGCTAAGACTAAAAAGTCCCATTATGAAATGTGATTCCAGGAATCAGAACTTATTGAAGCTGCAGAAGAAAATGTTCACTTGCCAGTGAAATTCAGACTCAATATCAAGGATGTACTAATTGAATGGGAAACTGTCATTTGGCAGAGCCGTCTCTATGCTAACAGATGGTGTCTAAGTACCATTTTCAAGAAAGAACTTTACATATGTACCGTTTAACTCTATGTTGTCCTGTGGTCAAAAATTTATGAGAACTCTGAAAAAGAGTGATCAGTGACTTACCCGATAAGAAATAAGAGTAATGTGGTCACTGTACAAATACAATATGTGGTACCAAATGTAGTAAGAGTCAAGATAAGAAGAAGGCTTAACCAAAACCCCTTCATCCCATCTAAAACAAATTGAATCCTCCGTGATATCAGTAAATTAATCCTGGAACTTGTTGACCCTGGAGTTTGTGAAAAACATTTTTCTCAACAAAGTTAGTTTTTATTTATGGAACTTTTTAATTTGTTTATGATAGGAAAATTGGAAAACTTGACAACTTCTCTTGAATTATTTATATTTACTTGAGTGATGTCAGCAAGGAATGTACTGAACATATTTGATCTTGATGCAATTTCAAGGGTTTCCAGAACGCCTTTTGATGTTCCTAGGATGTTATCACTTGTTATCACAAACTCTCCATTCTCTTCTTGGGTACAGGTACAGGCTACAGGGAGTACAGGCTACAGGGGCAGGGCAGACTACAGTACAGAAGTCTACACTGTACACTCTACAGCCAGTTGAGCCAGTACAGGGTACAGGGTCAAATCGTAGTAAGAGAAATATTGATCTCCAAGACACCAGCCGCCATGAAAATAATGCAGGAGGGGGAGGAGAACTTCCTAAAAATCGTATACAATGTTGCCAAGTGTACAAATGTAAATTTTATGCACTTTTATATTTTTCTTTTTATGCACACAACGGCCTTGGCCTAATGTCAGATATGTATCGAATTTTGCAGCAAAGATTTGTGTGGTTGGTAGGTATCTAAATAGGTGACTTCCTGAACATCAATCTTGTTCTGCATCAGAGGCAGTGAGGTCATCATCGAATGGAGGTAGTGACTTTTCCGCCCCACCTCCTGGGGGAGGATGTTCCAAATTCAAGGCATTAAAATTCCTTTTCATTTTGTAGGTAATCGATTGACTCGAAAATCATCATCATCATCATCATCATCATCATCATCATCATCATCATCATCATCGATGGATTTTTTACGCCCGTAATAGGGGAAGTATTTATAGGCCCGTTTTCTGACAAGTGCTTAAGTATAAGTACCTGCTATCTATAGTAGGTACCTGAAATCGTAGGGAGAAGGAAGACAGGCTAGGAGAAAGCCAGCCGTTCCGAGAACGAGCACTATCCGTTCAGGATAAGATCCGCTCCGGGCGGGAATCGAACCCGAGGCCTAGCGCTTACAACACAAGTAAATAGTTGGGCATAAATTATGCACACTGTTCTTTTTATATCGATCGAAATAAGTCATCCGGCAACACTGTCAATCACGTATCACGAAAAATTTCACATCCCAAGTCGAGAAAATTTACTTCGTTCAACGTTCAATCATCAATTCATTTATTATTTTATTCATTAGTTTCTTATCTATTGTCTCAAGCAGTTCGGATTGCCACTTGCTCTCAAGTTCAATTTTCTATTCCAATTTGTCGTTTAAATCGTAAATCTGGGTTTTCAATCATGGAGGTTTTTATTACGGAAAATTTAAGTAATAATTTAAGTAGTAGTAAACAGTTTGAGTGCAACAAAGCTTCTATCACCAAGTAAGTTTTTCCTTTGTTACCCTTTTCTTTATTCCTAGATTTTTATACCTTGATTACCGTGCTTCTCATATGACCTCTAGGTTATTGCTTTAGATCAGGCCCGAGTAAAAGCGACTTGCTCCTTCATATTTCACCAAAAATTTGATGCCACAACAACTGTTCTAAATACTATGCAAGGTTTTTTTTCGGTAGTATTACGTCGATATCTCGATATCCCAAGCTTTGCGAAATGTAAAATGCAAAGTTAAAATTCCCGAACTTCAAGCACAGAGCAGGCAATACTTCAACTCCGTCGGGAATTGAATTGAACCCGGGACCTTCGGCGTGCAAGCCTAGTTTCGAAACGCCAAAGCAACTAACGGGGGTCAGAGTGCCTTGGAACACTTTTCTAGCCCAAGGAAAATACGCGAAAAAGGGCCAACTGTCAAAAACGAATGCAAGGTTTTTTTTCGGTAGTATTACGTCGATATCTCGATATCCCAAGCTTTGCGAAATGTAAAATGCAAAGTTAAAATTCCCGAACTCCAAGCACAGAGCAGGCAATACTTCAACTCCGTCGGGAATTGAACCCGGGACCTTCGGCGTGCAAGCCTAGTTTCGAAACGCCAAAGCAACTAACGCGGGTCAGAGTGCCTTGGAACACTTTTCTAGCCCAAGAAAAATACGCAAAAAAGGGCCAACTGTCAAAAACGAACAAAATTGGAGAAAAGCTCAATTTTCCCCAGGTGATGTTATGAATCAGACAAAATTAGAATAGAGAAACGTTTTACTTAAGAACTTATTACAGATATACCTACTCGTAGGCCAGTGATCTTTTTACCAACTAATTGGCTCATTTTGAATCCCAACAAAAGCTCTCCATTCATCCCCACCTCCTTCTCCTGCCCCTAATGCACATGCTTGCTGCTCTATTCGAATAAATATTTACACTCATGTGTTTTTAATGTGAATGGGAATTGGTAATCATTAGACTACTCTGGTGACCATGGGAAGTTATTAATAAGAACCTGAGAAACCCCGAGTTTCAATGGACAAATGAGAACTCATTCGAGTACCTAAGTAGGTATTTAGAAGCGCAGATCATATTTTGCGGTATCGCGTATCACCAGATTGAACTATTAACATTAACTATGGTTGGGCTCAACTGGCTGAGGGACTATAAACAGAGAGTAGATCAGCGTCCTAGGGGACTGTAAACAGGGAGAAGACTCGCCCAAATTTCCTCACGCTATATCAATAAGCAAAGGTTGAGTGCGAAGGACATCCCACTCGGAAAATTTTGTTTAGCCAAAACCAGTTGGCCTCAATGCGATGCCTCTGGAATCAGGTCATTACTGATTGGTTATAGAAAGATTAGGACCTACTAGCTATCAGTCTATGCTTGCCTAGACTTCATCTTAACTTGTCTACTGTGTATCACTCTGAGTGGCCACTCTTATTAATGTGTTTATTTAGATGAGTACCTACCCTACTTAGATTATTTTAGTATACAAATTTGTGAAATAGAGGTGTATCTTAGTTGACTGAATTTAATTTAAGATGCTTTTTTAGAAGTACCTCTAGAAACGTGATACTTGCAAAGGTCAAATTACAACGTGACAATTGTGAGCGCGTGTATAACAAAGGAAACTTTTGCAGACAAAAATGCAGATGTTTTATTTAAGAATTCTATTAGAGTACTCTGTGAATTCTTATATTTTTACTTTATTTTTCATGATGGGAAATGAGAGTGTTGTTTATTTCCATACAAATGATAAATTTAAATTTATCTCTCTTTTTCTCTTGCCTTTCCCCTTCTCTCTCCTCTTCCTCCCTCCCCCTCTCTCCTGCTCTTTCTTCCTCCCTCCTCCTCCTCTTACCCATATCCCTCACTCTTCTTCTGCCAAGATGTTGTACTAAAGTTAGGGGGTGGGGTACGAATCTTAGCAGCAGGCGAAGACCGTTTTTAAAATTTTAAAATAAGGCTCAATTTTTTTTATTATTATTTATTTATTGATTGATTGATACGTTTAACGAGCTATTTAATGACTCTCTTACCCATATCCCTCACTCTTCTTCTGCCAAGATGTTGTACTAAAGTTAGGGGGTGGGGTACGAATCTTAGCAGCAGGCGAAGACCATTTGTAAGATTTTAAAATAAGGCTCATTTTTTTTTATTATTATTTATTGATTGATTGATACGTTTAACGAGCTATTTAATGACTTTTTTTTTTAATAGGTACATCTCTCAATTGATAAGTGTTTCGTATCAACATTATTGTTTCTCCTTCAGACTCGACACTATCTGTTATCAGGTCCTATCATTGTTGAGCTGTTGAGTATTGTAAACTCCAAGCATTCTTATCACAAGTACAAAATTCACTGCGAGCTATTCCCCTGTGTGGCCTAATGATAACAATGGCAGATAATTTAACTAATCTCAATTATAATACAAATGCTAAACATAATGGTAGAGGCTAGTCCTACACTGTACGCGTAGACGTTGAGTATCGCCTGCAAAACGAAACCTTTGAAAATGATAGACTAGGTATATCACGTTCATAGGTTTGGTTTCGTAGTCACGCGCTACTCAAAGTCGCGTGTCTACGCGTGCAGCCATTCTGATAGTAACAGGTTCGATTCCCGGAAAGGTTAATAATGTATTAATAATGTTCATTATGATAGTATAGTCTCCAGGGCCCTAATATTGTTATGACCCTCTGTATTTCTGTTATAATTCCATTTTTGAAGCGTTATCAGGTCCTATCATTGTTGAGCTGTTGAGTATTGTAAACTCCAAGCATTCTTATCACAAGTACAAAATTCACTGCGAGCTATTCCAGCTATTCCCCTGTGTGGCCTAATGATAACAATGGCAGATAATTTAACTAATCTCAATCATAATACAAATGCTAAACATAATGGTAGAGGCTAGTCCTACACTGCACGCGTAGACGTTGAGTAGTCGCCTGCAAAACGAAACCTTTGAAAATGATAGACTAGGTATATCACGTTCATAGGTTTGGTTTCGTAGTCACGCGCTACTCAAAGTCGCGTGTCTACGCGTGCAGCCATTCTGATAGTAACAGGTTCGATTCCCGGAAAGGTTAATAATGTTCATTATGATAGTATAGTCTCCAGGGCCCTAATATTGTTACAACCCTCTGTATTTCTGTTATAATGCCAATTGGGAGCTGGATTATTGCGATATATGTATTTGGAAAAATCCTACAATGCTGCAGTGAGCACCAAAGTTGTGATACAGTAACACAATGAAAAGACATTTATTTATTTTTATTTTTTTTTTTATTTTTGAAGCGTTGATTGTCCCTATGTCTCTAGCTGGGTTTGTTGATTACACCATTTTCTATAAATCTGTACCCTACCTATTTTATTAGAATATTTTCATTAAACTTTATAAGAATAGGTACCTACCTACTTTTTCAATATGTTAGATGAGAATTGACTTAGGTATTAGACGTCAACTTATTAGACTTAGACGTCCGAAAATCGAAGAAATGAAATACAAACATGTTATTATAGATTTCCTCCACATTTTTCCCCATTGAAATGTTCGATAGAAAACACGTCAATAACACCCATGCATGTGCGTTGTTATATGATGAGAGTGCTTCTCATATGACCTCTAGGTTATTGCTTTAGATCAGGCCCGAGTAAAAGCGACTTGCTCCTTCATATTTCACCAAAAATTTGATTCACAACAACTGTTCTAAATACTATGCAAGGTTTTTTTAGAGGGGTTTTTTTTTTCGGTAGTATTACGTCGATATCTCGATATCCCAAGCTTTGCGAAATGTAAAATGCAAAGTTAAAATTCCCGAACTTCAAGCACAGAGCAGGCAATACTTCAACTCCGTCGGGAATTGAATTGAACCCGGGACCTTCGGCGTGCAAGCCTAGTTTCGAAACGCCAAAGCAACTAACGGGGGTCAGAGTGCCTTGGAACACTTTTCTAGCCCAAGGAAAATACGCGAAAAAGGGCCAACTGTCAAAAACGAATAAAATTGGAGAAAAGCTCAATTTTCCCCAGGTGATGTTATGAATCAGACAAAATTAGAATAGAGAAACGTTTTACTTAAGAACTTATTACAGATATACCTACTCGTAGGCCAGTGATCTTTTTACCAACTAATTGGCTCATTTTGAATCCCAACAAAAGCTCTCCATTCATCCTCACCTCCTTCTCCTGCCCCTAATGCACATGCTTGCTGCTCTATTTGAATAAATATTTACACTCATGTGTTTTTAATGTGAAATTGTGAATGGGAATTGGTACTCATTAGACTACTCTGGTGACCATGGGAAGTTATTAATAAGAACCTGAGAAACCCCTAGTTTCAATGGACAAATGAGAACTCATTCGAGTACCTAAGTAGGTATTTAGAAGCGCAGATCATATTTTGCGTTATCGCGTATCACCTGATTGAACTATTAACATTAACTATGGTTGGGCTCAACTGGCTGAGGGACTATGAGGAGGAGAAGAAGGAGGAGAAGAAGGAGGAGAAGAAGGAGGAGAAGGAGGAGGAGAAGGAGAAGGAGGAGAAGGAGAAGGAGGAGGAGGAGAAGGAGAAGGAGAAGGAGAAGGAGGAGGAGGAGGAGAAGGAGGAGAAGAAGAAGGAGGAGAAGGAGAAGAAGAAGGAGAAGAAGATGGTTGGGCTCAACTCCATACACAATAAGCCCACTCTTAGGCGTCGGTGTAGGGGCAATCGCCCCCAAGGGATGAGTTAAGATTCTACGAATCCACGAACTGTAGTTAGACAGCACTAAGCAGGAAATAATTTCAAAGAGGGAAATTGCCTTATGGATGGCCCTTTTCTGGCTAATGCTGTCCAATTTTCAAACGAACGAAGTGACCTTCGTATTTTAACTCGACCGCGGTCTGTCTGACAATCGGAACGTGTATGGCGGAGGAATCTTTAGACCTAACGTTCTCAAACGGTCTGACAGGTCTGGCTTTTTCCGCCACACACTTTCCGACAGTCTGTGGGCTCAAATGATCCATATTAGATCCTTTTTTGCTTTCCATATCCTCTTTTCCGTACAGTTTTTATAATATAAACCGACTTGTTGTGTTTCAGATTCGTTGCAATGTTGGAGTACGCCGAGGAAGTACTCAAGTTGTCGCACGTAATCATCTGCTTGGATAAAGACCGTGAAGATCGAGGTAAGAAATCCTGGAGGAAAAACGGGATATATCCTGAAGAATAAACGGGATATATCCTGAAGAATAAACGGGATATATCCTGAGAAAGAGAATGGGATTTTTCCTGGAGAAAAAGGAAGTAAAAAGAGAAAAATTGACTAGTGAGATGAGAAAATCATTTCACTCGATTAGACCTTGTTTAGAATGATATTTGTGCAAATATCGTACGTAACGATATCTCGAAAATCCAATATTGTAAAAATGATATTAATAATAATTTACATAAAGTAGGGTTGTTTTATTTTCAAAATGGCTGCTCTACACTAATGAATTATTTTGGTCCATACTTTCGTGGAACACTGGAACAGGCTACAAGTTGGGGGAACAGGCTACAAGTTGGGAGTTAGCGAGTTAGGGATCCTGAAGAATAAACGGGATACATCCTGAAGAATAAACGAGATATATCCTGAAGAATAAACGGAATGTATCCTGAAGAATAAACGGGATATATCCTGAAGAATAAACGGGATACATCCTGAAGAATAAACGGAATGTATCCTGAAGAATAAACGGGATATATCCTGAAGAATAAACGGAATATATCCTGAAGAATAAACGGGATATATCCTGAAGAAGAGAATGGGATTTTTCCTGGAGAAAAAGGGAGTAAAAAGAGAAAATTTGACTACCTAGTGAGACGAGAAAATCATTTCACTCGATTAGACCTTGTTTAGAATGATATTTGTGCAAATATCGTACGTAACGATATCTCGAAAATCCAATATTGTAAAAATGATATTAATAATAACTTACATAAAGTAGGGTTGTTTTATTTTCAAAATGGCTGCTCTACACGAATGAATTATTTTGGTCCATACTTTCGTGGAACACTGGAACAGGCTACAAGTTGGGAGTTATCGAGTTGGGGAGATATGTTCTAGCTTTAGGTACTCAAAACTTGATTTTCGTATTTTAGACCTCCTAAAATAAAATCGTATTGAATAAATTCCTTACATGTACAATCGGACTGTAGGTATTACAGTCAGTTTTTTTGTGTGTTTACGGCCTACTCACTTGCAATGATTATACCCTCTAATTCCAAACGACTGTAGATAATATTCGTATTGAATAAATTCCTTACATGTACAATCGGACTGTAGGTATTACAGTCAGTTTTTTTGTGTGTTTACGGCCTACTCACTTGCAACGATTATACCCTCCAATTCCAAACGACTGTAGATATAAACAGTTTGAGTGCAACAAAGCTTCTATCACCAAGTAAGTTTTTCCTTTGTTACCCTTTTCTTTATTCCTAGATTTTTATACCTTGGTTCCTTCATCTAAACTTCAGACTAAGGTCCATCCAACATTTTCCATCTGTTCATTTCAAATAGCCACCAAATGCGACTGCATTTATTACAGTCACTGGAAAAAGATCACTGTGTAGATACCTACTCTTCATTTATATTTCAACAAGATTAGCCATAATCAATAGAAACCTGTGCACTGAATAAGTTAAGTACCATTTCAAGATGGGTATTATTAAATATAAAATGTCTACCATTAGGTATTTAGGTAACTACCATTCAACCATTTCATCATTTTACCTAATTTCAAGGTCCTTTATCTATTGTCCAAGTTCATGACATGTCAGACCTGTCAGATGTGTAGAACAATGTTCTGGAATCAGGTCATTACTGATTGGTTATAGAAAGATTAGGACCTACTAGCTATCAGTCTATGCTTGCCTAGACTTCATCTTAACTTGCCTACTGTGTATCAGTCTGAGTGGCAACTCTTATTAATGTGTTTATTTATATGAGTACTTACCTACCCTACTTAGATTATTTTAGTATACAAATAAGATTCATTTATTTATTAATGTTAAATGATGACCACCCTCTTGGTTTATTATTTCCCTTGACCAATGCTGAACACTATTAGACATCCCAAGTCTTTTGTGAAATAGAGGTGTATCTTAGTTGACTGAATTTAATTTAAGATGCTTTCTTAGAAGTACCTCTACATTTGATCAACTTTTGTAAATTAATAACTTGTGATTATTACACTTTGCATCAAAAAGGTGCCGCCTCCCAAATGGGACTAGGTAATAGCACTAAGCATACAATGTCCTTCAGTACTTTCATGTAATAGCTAGATAATATATACAGACAGTTGATTGTTTACGATGTTTTAGAATTGACTACGCACTTGCATCGCGTATGCTATCAGTTTAACCATTAATAATTAGAGTAAGACATCAGCCTTCACTAAAAAGCCCAGGGCCGTCCTCAGCTAAAGTTCCGTTCCCCCTTGTCGTGAGTTTCATCCGATTTTTTCCTAATGTCCTGTAGGTAATGTAATTTAAATGAGAGTGTTCCCACTACACACGACACGATTTTTTTTCCGAACGACAAATGGGAACGAGCCTTTACTGAGGCTTTGGGGCTCCAACAATGGGCCTTCAATTCAATTCAAATTCAATTCAATAAAGCATTTATTTGTACAAATGTACGTTTGCTTGTTTTACAATTTTACATGGAAATTAGTGAAATAGTGAGATTAGGATAGATAGCTCTGCAGGCTTGGGGTAGATGGGAGCCTTTCTTTGCAATTTTTTTCTTCTTCAACGAAAACATTAGAAAAAAAATGGCTCGGGGCCCCCTTGATGAGCCTGAGGCATATTATGGACCGACTTTTATGAGTTTTATGACGTAAGAAAGAAAAAAACTTAAACATAGATAACAACTTTGAGAAAGGTAACAGAGAAAAGTCCAAAATATCTTGTAAGGCACGTGAGTTGTATGGAAGGCAACTTTCATCCTAAAGAAACGTGGCTGAACCCACTCTCCCCGAAAACGGCCTGAATCAGTGACTGTATAATGCTATACGTATATTTTACACTATAGTTTGGCTCACATAGGTTGGACATTTTAAGACTACCGAGTAGTGAGTCATTCAACACACGTTTAACAAACAATGCAGTTTCAGTAGAGTTCATTGACTTCGATGCACCTACAGTTTGAAGGGGGTGTTTGTCCAATATGCCGATTTACTGGACTCTTGAATTTGACAATACATATGGGGGGTTGGTGAACTTTTGAGGTTTGTGGGTTGATTCTCAGTAAGGCAAGATTTAAGCAAAATTCCTTCTTTAAGATGGGTTCTTGAGTGGAAGGTAACCATTACCACTAGATCAGGCGAATTTTAAAAGAACAGATAGTTCTTTTATTATTGAGCCTTGATAGTTCTTTTACAAGTATTGTTGTGAAACTCCCAAATAAGTTATATGAAATTCTTTGTCTCGGTTAGGTTTTGAACTAACGCCCTCTTTCTTACCAGGTGAATCTTATCACTTTTTTCGTTGTCATTATTACTACTAAATTCTTATCACTTTAATTTGTTTCAGGCCTACTGGTGAAGACATTCATGTTTCTGGGCTTTGCACCCATGAACCCAATGCATCCCATGGTACCCAAGTCTCAGTTTTCTGAATCCACAGTCACTATTTTGCTAATTTATCGCAGATTTGATTGGAGAAGAATTTATTGAAATTTCACCTTCCATTTAAAATGGGTTTAAATTGCCAAAATAGGTACTGTGGTAGTTGATTTGAAAATAGAATACCTAGAATATATCCTGTTTATAATGCCAGAATGAGACTGAAAAGTCTCTTTCCGCAGTCTTAGGGGAAAGGAAAAGTGATAAGATTTGTGAATTTTGACATAATACTCGTAATCGAAATTCCCATTCGTTAAAAAGGGTTGGAATTCCTCAATAACTTTATCAAAACAATTCAAACTCATTTACAAACTATTCCCATGTCAACAATAGAGATAAATAAATTAATAAAATTAGTATGGGTATACAAAATAAATAAAAACATGAGCATCTAACAACGGAGCTCCAAACTGAGGTTACTTTTGGTTCGGGCTCTAATCACAAAGATAAATAAATTAATAAAATTAGTATGGGTATACAAAATAAATAAAAACATGAGCATCTAACAACGGAGCTCCAAACTGAGGTCACTTTTGGTTCGGGCTCTAATATATCAAACTAGGCCCATCCCTCTCTCAATTGGAACTCAAGAAAGTGTGAATACTTTGGCCTTATTTTCGCGTTATCTTTCAGGGGTGAAATTAAAGCCCGGGCTTTTGAACTAGTGATTTTCATTTTCAGGGACATTTTTTTCATGTAAGTTAGCGAGCTTTACATAAAATTGAAATGTCCAATAGCCGGGACCACAATCTTTTTAATCCAATCGGTCTAACTTAAACTCAGCTTGTTATCTCGGCTATTATACTTAAACCTATATTGTGGGCTCCATTCTATCAGCCCTTAATCTCTTGAGAGAGGGATGGAATGGTATACAATTAAAATTAGCACAAGGGAAGAAATCTTCTAATCTTCTTAGACATAGAAAGCATATATTTCTTTCTGAAATCTCTGTATTGTAAAAAAAAAAAAATAATAATAATAATAAATAAATTAAAAATAAAAACGTCATTTGAAAATCTTGTCAACCATCGCATCGGAAGTAAAGGTACTCTTGATCATTCTTTTTTTTTTTTTTTTCCGAATGAGGCGCTTTAACATGTTAAATAATGTCGTTCGCGCCGGTAAAGTGTCATTCTGCTTGGATAGTATTGCCTCTGGCAAAGATCCGTCTTTTAAATAAAATATGTATCCCGGTGCAGGACAAAGTACCTATGAAATATTTATCGTAAAAAGCTTCAATAGAAAAGAGTCTTACAAAAATTTTACTTTGCCTTTGTGAGGAAAAAAGATGGTCACACCTTTTGATTAAAATGTGTGGGTACATTCTACGTTTTAATAAATAATTGTTTATGTTTTAATAAATAAATAAAAGTGTTAAAATAAATACAAGAATTTGTCTGCACCCGTGTAAAAACGGCACAAAAGTATTATTGGCAAGGGGTATTTGGGACTCTCCCTGGTGAAATACTACGAATTTAGAAGATTTCTTTCTGTATACATTTTGCGATAGAAAGCACTAAGAAGAAGGGGGTAGACTATTTACAGGAGAACTTGTTTTAATAAATAAATAAAAGTGTTAAAATAAATACAAGAATTTGTCTGCACCCGTGTAAAAACGGCACAAAAGTATTATTGGCAAGAGGTATTCGGGACTCTCCCTGGTGAAATACTACGAATTTAGAAGATTTCTTTCTGTATACAATTTGCGATAGAAAGCACTAAGAAGAAGGGGGTAGACTATTTACAGGAGAACCACTCCTGTGGTTTTATTACTGACGTACACTCTCGTTTTAGACAGCTTCGAGGTTTGATAGGGAACTGTGACTGCTAAGGTCTTATCATCCCGAAATCAAAGGGAAGGAAGACAGGATAGAAGAAAGCCAGTCGTTCCGAGAACGAAAATTATCCGTTGAGGATAAATTCCGCGCGGGAATCGAACCCGCGGCCTAGCGCTTACAAGACAGACGCGATACCAACCAAACTATCTAGGGTTCTAGGGTGACTTAGACAGCTTTACATGGGCTCTGCTCTGATGGCAAACCTGGCTGGATCGAACCTGTGTCCTCTTGTTTACCAGACGAACGGCTGCTGGTCTGGTAAGCAGGAGGGAGTGTGTTCAATCCAGGGCATAGGATATTACTAGTACCCGGGAAATCGTCATTTAATTGAGGGCAAATCCATACCTCATCGAGAACGCAAATTTTTCAATCCAGGGCATAGGATATTACTAGTACCCGGGAAATCGTCATTTAATTGAGGGCAAATCCATACCTCATCGAGAACGCAAATTTTGGGTCAGAAATTTTCTACCCTATTCGGGATTTGAACCCAATAGAGCTAGATCGTGAGCAATGACTACTGGACCAGTATTATGTCATTCGTAGATTCGTAGAACCTTAACCCATCCTTTAGGGCTGATTCCCCCTACACCTAAGCCTCAGATTGGGCTTTTTGTGTATGGGGTTAAGCTGATTATGTCATGGTAAAGCAAATCTTTTTTCTATATGGCAGGTCTCACAGAAAACAGTCGACTAATAGCCATCATAATATATTAGGTTGTGACTGGTACAGCCCTAAAAATATTTATTGGACTATCTACAGAATAGAATACAAAGAAAAATTCGGTTCTCAAAGAACAAATAAATAATGGAATCGTATTTAATTTCATTTTGATTGACTTTCTGATGAACAAGTACCTATAGATAAGGTTCATTGAAGGGAAAACGAACAAAGCTTTGAACTTTGAATATGAAGGTGCCACTACGCTGTAGACTTTTTCGCTAGACTCGATCTCCCGAAACTCTACAGAGTCGAAAAAGTCTACGGTGTACTAGCACCTTTAAAATACGTATTTTATTTGGGTGCAGCATGGAGGGCTTGGCCACTGAATTTTGAACAGCAAAAATGGGACACGATTACAAATTAATGAAACCTCTCCGAACAAAGCTTTGAACTTTGAATATGAAGGTGCCACTACGCTGTAGACTTTTTCGCTAGACTCGATCTCCCGAAACTCTACAGAGTCTAACAAGTTCCTAGAGAGTGGTCTCACGAGAGACCAAGTCTAACGAAAAAGTCTACGGTGTACTAGCACCTTTAAAATACGTATTTTATTTGGGTGCAGCATGGAGGGCTTGGCCACTGAATTTTGGAACAGCAAAAATGGGACACGATTACAAATTAATGAAACCTCTTACATGTTATACAATCTAAAACCCCCAGGCTACACCGCAACTTTTATGACGTAAGAAAGAAAAAAAACTTAAACATAGATAACAACTTTGAGAGAGGTAAAAAAGAAAAGTCCAAAATATCTTGTAAGGCACGTGAGTTTTATGGAAGGCAACTTTCATCCTAAAGAAACGTGATACTTGCAAAGGTCAAATTACAACGTGACAATTGTGAGCGCGTGTATAACAAAGGAAACTTTTGCAGACAAAAATGCAGGTGTTTTATTCAAGAATTCTATTGGAGTAAAGCGTCATTTACTTACGTCAAGTACACAATACACATGTAAGTGGAACTTTAACTTGCACGCAAGTTACCCGTCTGAAGTTTCTGAACGCAATGTAATTTGCGGGGACGCAAGTTGACATATCACTTGCATGAAAGTTACTTGGCCTGTTGTGAATGGAGCTTAAAGTTAAATTAACCAAAATACCTCGTCCTAAAAATATCAGGACGGCCTTTATTCACGTCTCTCGATAGGTACATCTTTTTAATTATTTACGAGTTTCATCCCGACAATCTATGCCAAGGCTGGACATAGGTATCGGAAAAGTTCCTTTTCTTGTCACGTTATAACAGATATCACCACAAAATACACCTAAAAATAGTAAAATTGATTTCTCATTTTTGGCTGACTACTAAAAGGTGGGTCCCTAGCCAAATTATATGAAGTAGCACTATAAAGGAAAGAAAAAAAGATAATAATAAAACATTATCTCGTACAAAAAAAGGAAGAGTACAGATTTGAACAATGCGATATGTTTTATTGTGTTATGCCAGAACATATCACTTTCCAACGGCATCACAGTATGAAACTAACATGTTTAAACCCTCACATTATACAACTTCGAACAATGTTAGATTTCTTTAAAATGATTATTTTATAAATAATTAAATACTTTCAATTATCACAACAATCGCGTCACCTACTTTTTCGGTGAAATATGAGCACAAAAATCAACTTTATTTTTGCAGAATTTTTTGAGCGAAAATATCCAGAAAACTATGCTATCTGGCTTTGTATAGTTCATCTTGAAACAATTTAATCAACCAAGTTGATATCTCTGCTCAATAGTTCAAATTATGACAGTACAATAAATAAGGTCCTCAACACATATTAAATCAACAAATTAATTTATCTCGCAAATTAAAGTAAAGGTACGCTTTTTTTTAATATACATAATTGTAGCAAATAATCGTATATTATATCCAACTTATCTATGTTTGAAATTTAGATATGTACTAAATAAATAATAAGCGTATACTAAAATAAAAGCACTTACAAATTACAACAATAGAGCCTCCATAAAAAGGGCAAATTTATTGAACTAAATGTTCAACTTTCTAAGAAAGTCACAAGAATGTCTTTTGACGTTTTCGTTTTGTTCTACAAAATCATAATTTACTTTACATTTAGGTGGGACAATAATTAGTACTGGCAAATTTTCTTTAGTCCTCTAGAACTCTAGTGAGTCTAAGGACTTTTTTCCAATTTTTTATTTGTAGATTTGACTTCAGTCTACCTCAAGGAAATGATATCAAGAACAAGAAAAAGACAAAAAGACCAAAAAATATCTACCAGTACTCATTATTGAAAATCCTAATGACCCGAATGGATCTGAATCGGAAATAAATAACCTTTCAATTTTACATTTGATGCAGAAAATTGGTCAAAATAAATTAATTTACACAGAAATTTAAGGAAATGATATCAAGAACAAGAAAAAGACAAAAAGACCAAAAAATATCTACCAGTACTCATTATTGAAAATCCTAATGACCCGAATCGATTCGAATCGGAAATAAATAACCTTTCAATTTTACATTTGATGCAGAAAATTGGTCAAAATAAATTAATTTACACAGAAATTCATTCAGCTTGCTCAAAAAACTGAACTAAATAACTGTAATAACTATGTACAACATTCTCCTTGGGTTATAATATATGTAAGCAAAGGTGGAAGTGGGTACATGATGTCTGGCAAGAATTCTACGAGAGGATTATTAACAATTAGGTAGGTTGGATTGTTGTTTAAATTTATGTCCGGATAAAGGGACTACTCTACGAGAGGATTATTAACAATTAGGTAGGTTGGATTGTTGTTTAAATTTATGTCCGGATAAAGGGACTACATGTCAAAAAAAAAAAAAAAAAAAAAAAAAAAAAAAAAATCATCTTAAAGATGACCTTCCTCTGCAATATTTTCATATCGCAGCTAGGATTCGAAACACTGTCCTGCCGTTTAATGCCTGAGCGAACGGTACTATCTGCGGTTATATAGCTGACGAAGAAGATATATCTTTTTCTTTATTCTGGCTAAAGCTAAAGCCGCTAAGACAACAACAACAACTGGGGTTCCAAGATAGAATAATTACCTAGTTTAACATGCTCAAAAAGAGGACTAAAAAATGCCTTTACCAGTGCACTGTGCACTCTAAACAAAGGGTCTTACATATTCTGCAAGTCGAGAATTTTCAATATGTATTTTAATATTTTGTCCTTTTGATTGAGGAAATATTACGCTCTTTTTTTGCAAACCTCACTAGTTCCTTTGCTTTCACATAATGTACATGACTTTTACAAACAATAAACAGAACAATGTACATTTTTAAGTCCTCAAATTATTTTTAAATTAACAGAGCTATTTTATTATCAAAATAAAATATTACAATGAAGTGAAATAAATAAGTCATACTGTGTAAAATGACAAAAAAAAAAAAAAATAATAATAATAATAAAAAAAATCCAATTTTCCCTTGGGTAATCTTTGTGATTTTTTCGGTCTTACTAACAGTATATCATTTTACTCTGATTAAAATAAAATAGCCCTCAGAACTCGGTGGGGTAGAAGTAGGCACCTATGTATATTGTAAAATAATAACACCCTGATTTTTTTCAAGGAAGCACCCGGAAATTTAAACCGCGAATACCGCGAACAAACCGCGGATACCGCGAACAAACCGCGGATACCGCGAACAAACCGCGAATACCGCGAAAAAACCGCGGATACCGAGAACAAACCGCGAATACCGCGAACAATCCGCGAATACCACAAACAACCGCAGATACCGCGAGCCAACCGCGAATACTACGAGCAAACCGCGAATAGGTGACTTATTAGACAGCTTTACATGGGCTCTGCTCTGATGGCAAACCTGGCTGGATCGAACCTGTGTCCTCTTGTTTACCAGACGAACGGCTGCTGCTCTGGTAAGCAGGAGGGCGTGGGTTCAATCCAGGGCATAGGATATTACTAGTACCCGGGAAATCGTCATTTAATTGAGGGCAAATCCATACCTCATCGAGAACGCAAATTTTTTTTCTACCCTATTCGGGATTTGAACCCAATAGAGCTAGATCGTGAGCAATGACTACTGGACCAGTATTATGTCATTCGTAGATTCGTAGAACCTTAACCCATCCTTTAGGGCTGATTCCCCCTACACCTAAGCCTCAGATTGGGCTTTTTGTGTATGGGGTTAAGCTGATTATGTCATGGTAAAGCAAATCTTTTTTCTATATGGCAGGTCTCACAGAAAACAGTCGACTAAAAGCCATCATAATATATTAGGTTGTGACTGGTACAGCCCTAAAAATACTTATTGGACTATCTACAGAATGGAATACAAAGAAAAATTCGGTTCTCAAAGAACAAATAAATAATGGAATCGTATTTAATTTCATTTTGATTGACTTTCTGATGAACAAGTACCTATAGATAAGGTTCATTGAAGGGAAAACGAACAAAGCTTTGAACTTTGACTATGAAGGTGCCACTGTAGACTTTTTCGCTAGACTCGATCTCCCGAAACTCTACAGAGTCTAACAAGTTCCTAGAGAGTGGTCTCACGAGAGACCAAGTCTAACGAAAAAGTCTACGGTGTACTAGCACCTTTAAAATACGTATTTTATTTGGGTGCAGCATGGAGGGCTTGGCCACTGAATTTTGGAACAGCAAAAATGGGACACGATTACAAATTAATGAAACCTCTTACATGTTATACAATCTAAAACCCCCAGGCTACACCGCAACTTTTATGACGTAAGAAAGAAAAAAAACTTAAACATAGATAACAACTTTGAGAGAGGTAAAAAAGAAAAGTCCAAAATATCTTGTAAGGCACGTGAGTTTTATGGAAGGCAACTTTCATCCTAAAGAAACGTGATACTTGCAAAGGTCAAATTACAACGTGACAATTGTGAGCGCGTGTATAACAAAGGAAACTTTTGCAGACAAAAATGCAGGTGTTTTATTCAAGAATTCTATTGGAGTAAAGCGTCATTTACTTACGTCAAGTACACAATACACATGTAAGTGGAACTTTAACTTGCACGCAAGTTACCCGTCTGAAGTTTCTGAACGCAATGTAATTTGCGGGGACGCAAGTTGACATATCACTTGCATGAAATTGACGTGACAGGCGGACCTGATCAGGTCTACCTGATAGTGAGTGGCTGGCTTTAGAGAGAGCCTAGTTCGCTTGGAGGGTAGCGCGTCTGCCTTGTAAGCGCTAGACCGCGGGTTTGATTCCCACCCGGGGCGGATTTTATCCTAAACAGATAAGGTTCGTTCTTGGAACGGCTGGCTTTCTCCTATTCTTGTCTTCCTTCTCAATTCCCTTTCGGGACGATAAGACCTTAGCAGTTACAGTTCCCTCTATCAAACCTCTTGAAATAATAATAATAAAAACCCGTGAAGTTCGTAGAATTAAAAAACCAAGTACTTAGTCTATTAAAGTTAAAGTACTGTTCAGTTTATGTACTTACTGGAATACTTGATGTAGCCTGGTAACCAATACAGGAAGGTATAGTTGACTAACTTGGCGAAGAACAGGCAAAATGAAAACTCCAGCACTCCCTGGAAACAAAACAAAATATTGTCTATTGTAAAACTATCTTCATAAGTTCTTCAAAAAGTCCTATGTAAATACACCAACAGGCTGAAAGAAATTGCTTAAATTTATTTAACTAGGTTATTTTAACCCTTGACAGCTTGGTAACCAATACAGGAAGGTATAGTTGACTAACTTGGCGAAGAACAGGCAAAATGAAAACTCCAGCACTCCCTGGAAACAAAACAAAATAATGTCTATTGTAAAACTATCTTCATAAGTTCTTCAAAAAGTCCTATGTAAATACACCAACAGGCTGAAAGAAAATTGCTTAAATTTATTTAACTAGGTTATTTTAACCCTTGACAGCTTGGTAACGATCAAAAAATTCAAAAGACAACTTACGGGAATTTTCAAAGCGCCAATGAATCCTATGGCAGGTTTCTCCTGGTTCTCTGGATTCGACAGGATAGGACTTCCTTCACTCCGTATCTTCACTTTATCCTGAAAATCAAACGGACAAATTTGCGATCATGAGTACGTTTTAGCTTTTAAGTAGATTACGTTTATCTTTTAGATGTTAATCCTATGGCAGGTTTCTCCTGGTTCTCTGGATTCGACAGGATAGGACTTCCTTCACTCCGTATCTTCACTTTATCCTGAAAATCAAAGAGACAAATTTGCGATCATGAGTACGTTTTAGTTTTTAGATTACGTTTATCTTTTAGATGTTCAAATTTAATCTTGTACAATTTTAATCTTGAGCACTCAGCCTCAAAGGTGTTCATTTTAATCAAGTATTTTCCTGGGTACAAGTAGGTACCTACATCGACTGAAGACCCATTGTATAATATTATAATAATAATTTTTTATGTAGCCTCCGTGGCCTAGTGGGTATCACACTCGCCTCCGGGAATCGATTTTTTTTCCGCCCTGTGCTTGGAGTTCGGGATGCACTCAGCCTCGTGAGAATAATCAAGTAGATCTTAGATTAGTGACCAGTTACCAGTGTAAAAACGTAGGATCCCTCATTTTTAATTAATGATTTGATAATTTCGCTCACCCTAGGCTGTGTGGGACACTTGATATTCGGAGTGACTCCGCCGTTTGACTTCTTGGGTGTGGTGCAACCCACATCTGACGGATACTCTGGCAGGAAGAGGAACATGACTACGCCAGACACCATAATGATGATACCAGGAACTATGAACGACAGCGACCAATCCGTGGCAAGATAATGACTAGCAATGACCGCTCCCATGATGTTTCCTATTGAAGTGTGCGAGTTCCAGATTCCAAAGATGACACCTGAAAATATTGAAAGAAAGTTTATTAAAACTAATGATGATACCAGGAACTATGAACGACAGCGACCAATCCGTGGCAAGATAATGACTAGCAATGACCGCTCCCATGATGTTTCCTATGGAAGTGTGCGAGTTCCAGATTCCAAAGATGACACCTGAAAATATTGAAAGAAAGTTTATTAAAATGAAAATCCATGAAAATCTGTTTCGTGTTAATATAGGTCGGGCGGTATTTCGAACTATTGACGTTCGATAAAAATTAATATATTTATGAAAATAGGTATATTGCATAAATTCGCATAGTTAGACTGCGGGAGTAAAAGACTTTTCTCATTCTGGTAGGATAAACAGGATATATTCTATTTTACTCGTAAGTTACCCAACGTTGAATATTAAAACCATCTCAGTGACAGTTCTAAAAATATTACTCGATTATATTACTTTCCTTCCTATGGGATAAGGAAAGTAAAAAGGGAGGATTTAATGGTATTCCACCATATATCTGAATAATGTATCTTTGCTGTCCTAGCTACAGCTAAACAGACAAGAGAATTCCTTAACCTATTCAACATTAAAACCCTCTGAACTGACTACAATAGGGTATGTCAATCAAACAGCAATGAAAGGTACCCATATTTCTTTTACAGGTTAAAGTAATGAATAGACTATCAATACCATTAATGACGAAACTAAACAATATACAAGGAAAAATGTTTAAAAAGTCTTTGGTTAAAAGATCTTATACGTTGGGTTTTTATCAAAAGCTTTTCCTTATCATTGTTGGTATTTGAACACACTGATGGATACCAAGAACTTGTAGTTCAAGGCAATTGACACCCAAATAATGCCAACCCTTCATAGCTTTTGTAAGAAAAACTTTCTTCCTCTTTTGATTTTTTTAAAAAATAAAATAAGTCGATAACAATGGGAAAGACCCAAAAGACAAAAACTAACATCTACAATTCTAGACACTTCTCTCAATTTTTATAATAGATTAAACTTGCGACAAAATAATATCGGAAAACAAAATAATACACGGACGTTAAAAAAGCACATTACTAGGTAGTGTATTCAACCTTGTAGGAAAAAACAAATGACTTCTCTGAGAGTCTTCTAGATTTACAAACTAATACATAATGGCAAAGCAGTGTGCCTCGTTACTCTAATTTTTCTTTAATATATTCTGATTACCACAAGCTTCAAATAGGTATCTAAATTTCTATTGTAAACAAGTCAAAAGCAGACTTCTAAAAAAACAATAATTCATACACTTAATTGGGATCAAAAAATACTTTCAAAACGAACTAGATACCTAATAGGTGACACATTTAAGAAATCCTAATCTACAAAAGCTACACATAAAATTAAATGTAGGAAAAAACAAATGACTTCTCTGAGAGTCTTCTAGATTTACAAACTAATACATAATGGCAAAGCAGTGTGCCTCGTTACTCTAAATTTTCTTCAATATATTCTGATTACCACAAGCTTCAAATAGGTATCTAAATTTTTATTGTAAACAAGTCAAAAGCAAATTTCTAAAAAAACAATAATTCATACACTTAATTGGGATCAAAAAATACTTTCAAAACGAACTAGATACCTAATAGGTGACGCATTTAAGAAATCCTGATCTACAAAAGCTACACATAAAATTAAACTAAAGATACAATTTAAGAATATACCAACCGAGGCATGAAAATTCATCCTTCGACAGTGTATTGTTGAGATTTGATTTGAGAACAAACTGCCCATATAACAGGTAGGTAATTGAGAATAGCACTCTAAGGTTAAGTGGTAGAGAATACCTTCGACATTAACCTTGCCAAGTGAGTACCTTCCACGATTTTGATCGAACGAAGCGAGAGCTAAATTTCAATTCAATTCATTCGACGACTTTGCATTTGGTTTGTCCATTTGTTAGCTCTACGATAACTTTCGAATGCTTAGTCCGTTTTTGAAGAAATTTGGTTCAAGTTGTTGGACACTTGGTAAAGGACATTTCACTGATTTTTGGACCTCATAGGGCCTTTATTGACCCGGTTCAGACAGTGACTTTAAACTCCGTTTAACTAAACTCTTGGATTGAGCAATCTGATTGGCTGAAGTTTATGAAATCAATCAATCAGATTGCTCAACCCTAGAGTTTTATTTAAATGAAGTTTAAACTCATTTTCTGGACCCGGCCATTAGAAGCCCCGCAACAGCCTTTCTTTCTGAAAAAGGTCTTCAGTTTACTATTTGATTTGATTTGAATATGACTTTATTTATTTTTTAGATTTACAATATACATTTTATCCATTCTCCTATCTATGCTTATTCTACCGTTAGATATTTATAAAATCTTACCTCGTTTGCCTTTACCAAACCAATGCCCCATCACCGTGACAACACCAGGCCAACCAGTCGTCTGAGCTATACCTCCGAATACCTGCGAACAAAACACGCCAAAAATTATCAATCATGGAAAATAATACCGTCTCAGGATCTTATGACCCTTACCTTTCTTAAACTTTCTTGTCGCCTGCAGGGTCACCTACTTTCTAGCTTTCTACTGATGAAATTCGGCAAAAATGTTCTTCACACGTAGACACAGTAGGTAAATTTAGTTTAAGCTCTATTGGGTCTCCGTAAGGACCCTTTAAAACAAATTCTAACTTCAAATAGGTATCTAAATTTTTATTGTAAACAAGTCAAAAGCAAATTTCTAAAAAAACAATAATTCATACACTTAATTGGGATCAAAAAATACTTTCAAAACGAACTAGATACCTAATAGGTGACGCATTTAAGAAATCCTGATCTACAAAAGCTACACATAAAATTAAACTAAAGCTAAACATAGAAAGCGATGTACCTACATGGTAACAACACGCAAATAAAACATTCATGAAGAAAAACGAAGAGCAAATAAGATATGGAGGTATAACGGAAAATTACTTTAAAAACATAACGAAAATCTAAAGTCACCTGAAAATCCTTCAGTGTTACAATAAAGCCAGCAAAAGGTCTGGAGAACGCATTCCCTAAAAGATAGACATTGTTTTTTAATAACTCCAGGATTTGTTGGGCAAATTTTGCGTTTACTTTTTCCAATTCTAAAGGCTTGTCTCACATTGGAAGCGTAGACTCTATTTCTATATCATTTCAATAGGTTTGGTTTTGCACTCTTATCTTTTAATTAGTTCTGCAAATTCAAAGCCATTACCTCCTATCTCTTAGATATCCGCGCGTATACGCGTGCAGTCTCAGATGGGCCTTCGTATAATTCAAATTGAGTGTACAAGAATTTATTACAACCATAAAGGGTGAAATTATTGCCCAAGACAATCTTTACCAGCCAAATATAGTGTATAGCTTAGACTTAAATATAAATCTACACCCGGTGTTTTAAAAGATTACATACCCTTGGCACAAATTTAATAGATTAACAAATCACACCCTTGGAACAATTTTAATAGATTATAAAATGGCTTGGAATTTGCAGAAATAATTAAAAGATAAGAGTTGTAATAATTTAATCCCCTGCTAGATACACCTGTTATTGTGATAGGATATCTAAGAGATAGGAGGTGTTATCTATTTGTAAAATCTAGAAAAGAAGACATTTCACTTGAGATAGATGAGACGGTCAATTATGTAGTGAACTTGAACAGCTACTCAATTAGCTTGTGATTTACACTTGTATTCGAGGATTTGATGAGAGTTTGATTAAAGCTGTAATTAGCTCATGGGTTTGTGTGAACATGTGCTTATCTTTTTCATTAGCACATTTTTTTATATTCTAGAACGTTGTACTATACATTGTTTTGTTCTGTGTACAAGAAAATAAATAAATATTTCTCAAGTATTATCCAGAAGGAAAAGACAAGACCAGACGGTCTTATTCCACTCTTGAATTGGGCATTGAATTATGTACAATTGCAAAAAAGGGACCACAAGACGGTATACGCTAGTGCATCGTAAATTCGGCAATCAGTGCCTGCATTTAAGTATACTTTAAGTATCTTTTTGTCTTGTCTTGATCCCTTGTGTGCCGCGTCCATTTTAGTTTAGGACTATTGCACTGTTTTAATACTTTAAGTAACTTACCTAATGAACATGAAAAATGCATAGGAAAATAGAAACGCAGAGTCCAAAGTACCGAGGAGTGCCTTGGCATCGGGCCCATCTAGAACAGAGAAAAGGGAACAGAAAGATCAGACAACAAAACAGACTAGAAAGATAAAAGAATAGAATAGATCACTAGAATAGAATAGAATAGCTAGGCCTTGTATAGACTGCTGGAGTATAGGGACTTGTTAGTCCTATATGTGAACAGACCCAAGTTGGAAAAATAGTAGGTACTCCTATAAGTTAAACACACTCTCGTGAATTGTATTATTCACTGTACTTATATCCTGTAGTCATACAGCCTAAAACTCGTCTCATAAAAGAACACTCATATTTTCGTAACAGGAAGCACGCTGTAAAAATTCCGAATACATAAGGAAGAATCAGATAGTGTTTTCAGATTTCGAATTTTTTGGCGTTCATTAACGTCCCTATTATTCAACATCACGAAGGTACGCCCATACTTTCATTGTTCAACATTTTGCAAAAGAGAGAACTCATTTGGTTAGAGATAGGTAGGGTCTCGCATATTGGAAGAGAGGCCTCAATTTGTAACATTGTGTCTGTTTGCAATCAGGTAACCTTTTGGGTCGGTGTTCGCAACTCACCAAGAAGAATCAGATAGTGTTTTCAGATTTCGAATTTTTTGGCGTTCATTAACGTCCCTATTATTCAACATCACGAAGGTACGCCCATACTACTTTCATTGTTCAACATTTTGCAAAAGAGACAACTCATTTGGTTAGAGATAGGTAGGGTCTTCTCGCACATTGGAAGAGAGGCCTCAATTTGTAACATTGTGTCTGTTTGCAATCAGGTAACCTTTTGGGGTCGGTGTTCACAACTCACCAACTCCGAATGTGTTAATAGGATGTTATTAAAAACAAATACATCGAATTTATCCACAAAAGTCTCAACTTGGTCCTTGTTGCCAAAAAACACGTACACTGAGAAAAAACTACTGGCTTCCGGAATTCTGATATGGAACTCTATACCGGGAAGCTCGACACTATAATATAGCATTCCAACAACCTAAATCAGGGAAAGTAACACAATAATAGAGTTCTTCCACCCGAAACTTGTGGCACCCTGTCACCATTTTTTTTTCTCTCTCAGTGAGTGTATAGTGGAAAATTTCAACCATCTGAAACCCCCAAAGTAAAGGTTACATTACAAGTATCCTCAAAGTAAATGAACAAAATGGAAGCAGCTATCACTGCTGTACGTCACTAGGTGTTGTTTATCAGTAGTGAGGTAGTGATAAGGGATTCAAGTATGGGGGAGCTCATGGGAAAAGCTTAAACCGCAGCAGACTATTAACATCACTGCTGTACGTCACTAGGTGTTGTTTATCAGTAGTGAGGTAGTGATAAGGGATTCAAGTATGGGGGAGCTCATGGGAAAAGCTTGAACCGCAGCAGACTATTAATAGGTCAAGAGGTTGATGATTTTGAGTTTGGGAGTTCAAGCGGCTGAAGATTTTGGTGGTAAAGCGCGGCACTCACGATCAGTTTTATCGCATGCGATGGACTGTTCGGTCATCGCATGCGATAGAACTCATCGTGAGTGGCAAGCTAGGTCAAGAGGTTGATGATTTTGAGTTTGGGAGTTCAAGCGGCTGAAGATTTTGGTGGTAAAGCGCGGCACTCACGATCAGTTTTATCCCATGCGATGGACTGATCGGTCATCGCATGCGATAGAACTCATCGTGAGTGGCAAGCTTAAGGAGATGAAAATTTTCAGGTCAAGATGTTGATGATTTTAAGTCTGTTAGTTCAAGTAGCTGAAGATTTTGGATCAAGAGAGTCCGTCTCTGTGTTACTGTGGTCGAGCGGGAGCATTGACTTTCGACCTGAAGGTGTTCGAATTTCTTAACTTACCAGGCAAATATCTCCAGTCATTATATCTCTACCAACAGTGTCGTCAAGAGCTATGACTATTAATCTCGGAAAAATTCGCAGAGATTTTTAGACTTACTTTATCATGGACACTCGTTGCTATGTTGAAAGCCCAGAAGAGGTTAGGTCTAATAAGTCTAATTTATTAATGTAACGACCGTTGCAATGAACTCTCAAGAATATGTAAGAGATTTTTAGCGTGGACTGAAGGAATGCGAGCAAAAGGAAGGCCTTTTGCTCAAACATTGTCTATTTGATAGTTTTTTTAACAAAGCTTATAGACTCTTAATGTTAAAATTTCAATATTCTTTCTCTTCGCCTTTTCTTGTGTACAGACGGGGTCGGCGCCTTTCGTCAGCCCCTCAATCAGCCCTAACTAGGGTGATTGCTTTGGGCTGACATATGGGAGTGGATGCCCTTCGCACTCAACCTTTGCTATTTCTTTAGCAAGGGAAATTTAGGTATGCTCTCTGTTTAAACTCCCCCAGCCAGGAATGTTAAAATTTTAATAATATCTTGAAATGGGGAGTGGATGCCCTTCGCACTCAACCTTTGCTATTTCTTTAGCAAGGGAAATTTAGGTATGCTCTCTGTTTAAACTCCCCCAGCCAGACAATGTTAAAATTTTTAATAATATCTTGAAATAATCACTATTTATTAAAAAATCTTTTCGTAGTCTATACAGGTCTCATTTGTACCAAAGTTTTATTTTCCCTTCGGAATTTCCCCTCTACTGAAGCTCGTGTCCCCTCTTTTTCCCATGGTTTAGTACATGCATTACGCCAAAAGGGGGGAAACGAAATTCAGAAGAAACGAAATTGCAAAACGAAAATACGGCTCAACTTGATTGGAAAATAATTTTATGGAGTTTACATCACAAATAAGAATGGGTGAAATCAGATAGGAAACTTCAAGAGATGTTCATTCTCAAAGCCAATTATTGATTTGACATCCATTGGAGAATGATAAGTTAACTGTTGATATCCTGATATGTAAGCACTCTAGTAATTTCGCGATTTTGTGAAACTGAAAGACGTGGATACATAATAAAATAACCGAATATCTAGAGGTCGACAAAAATCATTTTCTTCTTGAAATTATTTAAAGTTAATTTAAATTTTATAGACTTTCTTGATGAACTTCTGAAAACTTTTCCTTTCCGCAGATAATTTAGACAAATCAACAAAAAATTTTGTTTACGAAATTACGAATCGAAGATTCCAAGGAGGTCGACAAAAATCATTTTCTTCTTGAAATTATTTAAAGTTAATTTAAATTTTATAGACTTTCTTGATGAACTTCTGAAAACTTTTGCTTTCCGCAGATAATTTAGACAAATCAACAAAATAATTTTTGTTTACGAAATTACGAATCGAAGATCCCAAGTCCCATTTCTAGGAGCGATCATCTCAAAAGGTCCTGTCCTAGAGATGCGCAGTGTAATTTACCCTTGATTAACGTCTTCAAAAACATACGTATTAACCCATTTCTTCTCACGGAGGTAGACGAGATGAGGATAATGTAAATAGAAGGAAAAATGTGCAGCCTCTTTTCAGAGTCCATTTTCATTAACCCATTTGTGTCTCACCCTTATCCTCATTTCTACTTTTCCACAACTCACGAATGTTGCGATTGTACTTGTATTACTCGTGATATCAATTGTCACCTACCTTGTTATACTATTACTTTCCTTATCCTATAATGAAGAAAGTAGTGTAGTTGGTCAACATTTTCGATGGTTAGTTTTTAGTGCCAAAACAGGTTTTGAGGTCCCCAGAGCTTAAATCCAAAGTTTCAGCCATCCGTGTGTTTGTGAACGAAATATCTCGAGAACAGTAAGAGCTAGAAACTTGAAATTTGGTATGAAACCCTCAAATATGACAAGAATGCAACATTGAACTTTTGGTTAAGATCGGCGCAACGGTTAGCGGTATTTTGACCGCTTTTTTGCGGTATAATTCAATAGGATAAGGAAAGTCGTGTGATGTTCACACTGGGTTCTGATTTGTATCGCCCATAAAAGAAGACAGGAGATGTTAGGATGTCATAAATAACCAATAAGAACTATACCTTTAGAACTAAAAATGCTGAAAGATCGACCTCTAATTCTTAAATATAAAACAAAGGAATGGTTAAAGTGTCAAAACTTTGAAATAAACACTTTTCTACCAATATCTTAAATTTAGTATTTTGACCGCTTTTTTGCGGTATAATTCAATAGGATAAGGAAAGTCGTGTGATGTTCACACTGGGTTCTGATTTGTATCGCCCATGTTTAAAAGAAGGCAGGAGATGTTAGGATGTCATAAATAACCAATAGTTGCATATTGTGTTCTAGAAAAAGTGCTCTATTACACTGTTAGCATCTTGTTCTGTGCTGACAGTTTAAATAAAGCACTACAAAAGGAAAGCATTAAATTAAGTTAAGCAAGGTCTTTTGTAATAGAATGCTTGTAATGAAATGTGTTACTTTCCCCATGAAATATACTAGGCCTTGAAATTTTTATTTTTTTTTTTTTTTTTTTTTTTTTTTTTTATTTCGAGTTAGTGCTCTTATTCCAGTCTGGTAAAAATAAGCACTATTGTGTACTGTTGGACCCTGGTATTCTAACTTTTACATTGACCTTTGCCCTTTCCGAATGCCAGAGGCCCGGCGTGACCCTGTATGAGCGGTGTGGCTTAGAAATGTGTTCACACGTCAATGTGGATTTAATTGGACCACGTCAGTGTGGTGAGTGCTAACAGGAATACAGGGTCTAGTGGGAGAGATTGTAAACGAAAAGCACGAGGAAAAGCATTATGCCCAGCACACACGTTCAGACCATCTGAGGCGGAACGTGTGTGGCGGAAAAGCTTCCCAGGTCTGTCGGACGGTCTGAAAATGAGTGGCTACTGTCCTTAGGTGAGGGAATTTTGCCAATTTGGTAATTTATTTGGTCTGTCTGTACACCGGAACCCGCAACCTCCGGTTGAAGAGTCAATCGGTCAGTGTTATTAACCACTCGGTCAGTGTTATTAACCACTTGGTCACGGAGCTTGGCAAATTTTTCTTTCCAATCATCACGCAAGTTGATGAAACAGCTCGTAATGGGTGTGACGTACCATAGGGACGTAATGAGTGATGGTGACATGTGATGGATAGGTCAGTGGTTCTTAACCTTGGCGACATACGGTGACAATCGGGTGATGATTTATCTCGAGTATCAAGGACGTTAGTTTGGGGTCAAGTAGGTGTTGGTGCGAAGGAGCTGAAAATTTGTAAGGTTAAGAGGTTGATGATTTTGAGTTTGGGAGTTCAAGCGGCTGAAGATTTTGGTGGTAAAGCGCGGCACTCACGATCAGTTTTATCGCATGCGATGGACTGTTCGGTCATCGCATGCGATAGAACTCATCGTGAGTGGCAAGCTTTAAGGAGATGAAAATTTTCAGGTCAAGATGTTGATGATTTTAAGTCTGTTAGTTCAAGTAGCTGAAGATTTTGGATCAAGAGAGTCCGTCTCTGTGTTACTGTGGTCGAGCGGGAGCATTGACTTTTGACCTGAAGATGTTCGAATTTCTTAACTTACCAGGCAAATATCTCCAGTCATTATATCTCTACCAACAGTGTCGTCAAGAGCTAGAGGATATTTCTATTATTATGGCGGAATTTCTCAGACTAAATAATGCAAGGCCAGCCACTCACTATCAGGCAGACCTGACAGGTACACCTGATCAGGTATCTGACACCTGATGAGTACACACACTATCAGGTAGACCTCACAATGGAGCAGTTGCAAATGGGTAAAAATTATAAATGAATGTTCGATTCCCATGTAAAAAGTTGGGAAAAATCCAAATCTGAGGTCAGAACTCCGAAAAAATAACTGTAAAAGGTCGAATATTCAATTTTTATTTTCCGTTCTAATGAAAAAGTTCAAATATGTGTGAAGTCAGACTTTACGCAGTTGTTTTTTTTTTCGTCCGTTAGGTAGCGCCACTATGCAAGCGCGCTAGCGGAGGAGCAGAAAGAACTGCGCAGAAACGTATGCGCACATTAATGCGTTGCCTGCGAGGGAGCTTTGCTCGGGACACTTGATGTGACGTCATCGCCTACGGGAGCGTATGCCATGACGTCAAAGTTCACGATTTACCGGCATTTTTTTAATCGATTTATCTCGGGATCTAGAAGTCGTAGAAGAAAAAGAAAAATTCCGTTGGTCCTCATTTTTCCTGCTCTATGACTTTGAAATATCACCCAAGTAAGCGCAACTGATCTATTCCTCCCAACTACTTTAAGTTGAGTGTTAAGGTGTGTTCACATAGTCTGGCCGTCGATCAACGAGGTGAATCTATGTTGTCGAGGCAGTGTGGACGGTTCAGTCAACAACATCAACCGATGCCGGTCGACTATGTGTGGACAAACCGATACGTCTTTGAACTTCTCTTGTTCTAAGCCTTTTTTTTTTTTTTTTTTTTTTTTTCAACTTTGCAATGCAAAACGAATTCGTACTTTTCAAGCCCGTTACCAAGCAAAACAGTCGCTTTGCGAGCGTCAAGAGTAAACCAATATGAGCGTAACATAATCTCAGTACCAAAGTACACAAAGATTTTTTCTCTCTCTCTCTCTCTCTCTCTTCTCAATATTATATTTCTTTCTAGTGCATCATGCCATTTCTTTCTAGTGCATCGATGAAAAAGGCACCTTAACTCCGCTTTACACGAAATTTATTCAATACAATTATACGACTTTCAAAGATTTCAGTCTAGGTGTCCACATTGGAATCTGGAGTTTTCCGTAACTTAATTCAGATTCCACCGGTATGACTTCAAGAGTTGGGTTTGACCAAAAAAGTAGATTTTTTTGTTTGATCTCATGATAATTTCGTATGAAATTTTTCTCTCACAAGTGATTTCAGAATCAAATCAAGGGTTTAAGTCTGTTAGTTCAAGTAGCTGAAGATTTTGGATCAAGAGAGTCCGTCTCTGTGTTACTGTGGTCGAGCGGGAGCATTGACTTTTGACCTGAAGATGTTCGAATTTCTTAACTTACCAGGCAAATATCTCCAGTCATTATATCTCTACCAACTGTGTCGTCAAGAGCTAGAGGGTATTTCTATTATTATGGCGGAATTTCTCAGACTAAATAATGCAAGGCCAGCCACTCACTATCAGGCAGACCTGACAGGTACACCTGATCAGGTATCTGACACCTGATGAGTACACACACTATCAGGTAGACCTCACAGGTACGTCTGAAAAGGTCCGTCGGTCAGGCCAAATTTTTTCAACAGTGTCGTCAAGAGCTGTAGGGTATTTCTATTGTTATGGCAGAATTTCTCAGAGTTCTAAATAATGTAAGCACGGTGCTGAAGGTTCACAATGTGCTACGACTTGTCCCAGGCCAAGACGAGATTCAAGATCGTGCTGGTGAACTTGACGCGATGAGCAGACAGACTCTCTCGAGTCACTGACAGTTCAAAGTTCAGTTACGTGTCTCTACATACATTACGAGCGGAATATACAGTGTTATAGTTGAGTCATGGGGAGTTTGAGCTGAGGGGAGCTTGGGGAGTTTGAGCTGAGATATCCACGATTATTCCCTCTTCTGAAGGTATTTTTCAGCTAAATCCCCTTTAGGGATGATTTTTCCTAATTTCAGTCTACTCTCTCGAGTCACTGACAGTTCAAAGTTCAGTTACGTGTCTCTACATACATTACGAGCGGAATATACAGTGTTATAGTTGAGTCATTGAGTCATACTTGGGGAGTTTGAGCTGAGATATCCACGATTATTCCCTCTTCTGAAGGTATTTTTCAGCTAAATCCCTTTAGGGATGATTTTTCCTAATTTCAGTCCAGGTGTCCACTTTTTTTTTTAAAAAAAAAAAAAAAAAAAAAAAAAAAAAAAAACAAGGACGGGTTCATTGTTAGCGTTAGCCCCAGGGCTGGGGCTCCGTTAGGATGTTTACGGCCCTGAGATAAAGGGAAAAGGGAGGAAAACAAATACCACAACAATGTTACTTCTACCTTCTACGACATTTTTTGTATCAAAACACAAGTGGAACCACAGTTGACATTGTGTTTGCGAAATACTTGTGAAATATCTCGAGAACAGTAAGAGCTAGAAACTTGAAATTTGGTATGAAACCCTCAAATATGACAAGAATGCAACATTGAACTTTTGGTTAAGATCGGTGCTACGGTTAGCGGTATTTTGACCGCTTTTTCGCGGTATAATTCAATAGGATTAAGGAAAGTCGTGTGATGTTCACACTGGGTTCTGATTTGTATCGCCCATGTTTAAAAGAAGGCAGGAGATGTTAGGATGTCATAAATAACCAATAGTTGCATATTGTGTTCTAGAAAAAGTGCTCTATTACACTGTTAGCATCTTGTTCTGTGCTGACAGTTTAAATAAAGCACTACAAAAGGAAAGCATTAAATTAAGTTAAGCAAGGTCTTTTGTAATAGAATGCTTGTAATGAAATGTGTTACTTTCCCCATGAAATATACTAGGCCTTGTATAGACTGCTGGAGTATAGGGACTTGTTAGTCCTATATGTGAACAGACCCAAGTTGGAAAAATAGTAGGTACTCCTACTCCTATAAGTTAAACACTCTCTCGTGAATTGTATTATTCACTGTACTTATATCCTGTAGTCATACAGCCTAAAACTCGTCTCATAAAAGAACACTCATATTTTTGTAACAGGAAGTACGCTGTAAATTTTTTTTTTTTTCAAATACGTATTCCGCAAATGTAATAGAAAGTCGTGTGATGTTCACACCAGATTTTTTTTATTGTTATTATTTCTTGCTTTCTTTTTCAAGTCCTTCAAAGGTGAAATCGCCCTGTCCTTAGGAAATGGACTTTGCCATAGTTATTACCTAGAACCACTAGTCCCCCCCCCCCCCCTTCTCCCCTAAATCCTAGGAAAAGTGGCCTCATAGTTCGCTTAGGGGTAGGTTTATCTAATTTAAAACAATAATGAAAATCTCCTGGAAGATAAACTTCGTACAAACCACGTGTGTACTCATAGCCAGCAGTTTTCTATCACCTGCTTTTATCTGTACGTTTTTATCGCACATTTACTACGCCGAGTATCTCGTGATAACAGGAGGTAACTTCGCTATCTGCACAGTAGTCAGTATAAGCAAGAGTACTCTATCAAACCCTATTGTAAACGCTATCTCGACATGTGTTCATCTTAAAAATGGCAACGTAAAAAAATTGACTGCACAAGTCATTATTGGTACTTTTTTTATTGGTATATTTTTTTCTGAGAAAATTAAATATACGAGGATAAAGATTATAGGTACTTGAATATGTCACTACAAAGTATATGGGCAAATGGAGAATTGGAGATGCATTGCGATTTAATTTGATATGTCAGAACGCTGTGATTGTTTAAGAGTAACGAGATGTCAACGCGTTGCATCACTTGAAAGTTTTTAGCGAAATGGAGCAGTTGCAAATGGGTAAAAATTATAAATGAATGTTCGATTCCCATGTAAAAAGTTGGGAAAAATCCAAATCTGAGGTCAGAACTCCGAAAAAATAACTGTAATAGGTCGAAAATTCAATTTTTATTTTCCATTCTAATGGAAGAGTTTAGCTATAGCCGAAAGGTGATGACAAAATAGAGGAAATACCTTTTACATCAGCCATACACCAGGGTGATGGTCTCTCGCCATGTTCAATCGGCTCGTCCTTAACCGCAGTCAAACACCATGATGACTTGTGCTTGTTCTTTTCAGGCAGAGAGAACCCTTTGAAACTATCAGCTAGCTAGGCTGGTTAGGGTTTTTCATTTGTCATTTTTCATCAAGTGTGCCTAATTAATCTCGAATCTCAAAGTCACTTACCACTTCCAAATACTTCTCCTTGTCATCATCATCTTCAAATCCTCCCACACTCAGCATAATGTTCAGGTTGGGTTGGAAAGCTTTCAGCGCCGTTATCTGTTTGAACAGCTCTTTGCCTTTGTTCTTGTCCGTGTCCAATTCCTTATCCAGGGACTTTATGTGGTAGTCGCCGCTGTCCGAAATCCCAGCGAACCCGTACACCAAATGGGTGCACATGCTCAGGGCTGGCTTCAGCTCCTCGGGTCCAACTTTGGCCGTTCCTGAGGAAATAAAGTACAAGTTGCTGTGAATGTGATACTGGAAGGAAAGATGGAAGAAAGACGAAGCAGAGGCAGAAGAAGATAATCATGGGGGAGTAATCTGAGACACTGGTATGGGTGTGCTGATCAAGAAGAATTAATGAGGATTGCAAGAAACAAAGACGAGATTACCATCATGATTTCTAACCTCCGATAGGAGAGGGACCTGAAGAAGAGGAAATAAACGAAACAACTCAGTGACGTATCATGTGTACTTCTTCGGGGCCCCCTCAAGGTTTCGTTTACGGATCTTCTGGGTCAATACCAATGAGAAAAGGCGGATGCTCTTCAGGGGCCCCCAACTGCCCCTGCGAGCTCTTAAATGCCGGGGACACCGCGGGGGCTGCGAACGTGGGATATAGGATGTACGCCAAATTACGCCAGTGAAGCAATTGAATAAACATAATAAATAAACCAATCAAGATCCGTCGTGTAAGAGTGGTGACTCATTCATTATTATTGTTGAGAACTAATTAGACGACCTGGTTTCCTGTATACCTATGTAAACAATATGAATCTCTTACCTGCCCACAGGCAAATAGGTATTTAGTTCGAAATGAATTGGATGATCTCGAGATATCTCCGAGACACCTTAACCCTTCTGTGACCGATGTAAACTACAGTTTATATCTGTCAGATGCACAAAGGCGCGTTTTGACCATAACCATAAACCAGTGTTACCAGTGCCTCATGTAATGGACTACTCATGTGATCACGTAAAATAGGCCACAGATATTGTGTGTATGGCGGATTAATTTTGCAATTAGAAGTTCATTAAAGCTTTTCAGACTTCAATTTCATTTGCCTTTAAGCTAAATCATTTCATAAAGTTAAAGTTCAATTTCATTTGCCCTTAAGGTAAATTCTTTCATAAAGTTCAACTTCAATTTCTTTGCAATTAGAAGTTCATTAAAGCTTTTCAGACTTCAATTTCATTTGCCTTTAAGCTAAATCATTTCATAAAGTTAAAGTTCAATTTGATTTGCCCTTAAGGTAAATTCTTTCATAAAGTTCAACTTCAATTTCATTTGCCTTTAAGCTAAATTTTGTTGCCAAAATAACGCCACACCTGATCTGTATACTTCTGTCTAGCTGGGAACTTCATTATGGTAGTCTGTATTAATTAAACATGGTTTTATTTTCGCTATGGCCAGACTCGTAGAAGCTCGACCCATCCTTTAGGGCTGTTTGCCCTTACAACTAAGCCTCTGAGTGGGTGTTTTGTGTATGGAGTTAAGCTGATCGCTATGGTCAAATCTGGGTTATATGCGCCAGTATGAACGCCTAGTAAGATGTATTCAATACCCATCTACATAGGTATATCATATTATAACTACCCATGGGTAATGTTTGTTTGTTTCATGACCAATGAAATCTCAGAAGTGCTGACCAAACAAGTCCATTATTTCTAGGAACTGTTTTTAATATACTAATGCTTTGTTCAGAGGGCACTCCTTTATCAATATAGCTCATTGCTAATATAAGTAGGTAGTATTTACATTACCTATGTGGCTAAATGAGATTCAATTCCAAGTATTGTAGGTAGGTACCTAGAACCTTGTTTATTTACAAGTTCATCTGTAGATTCTGTAGTCATCATTATAAAAATTTGCCCCTCCCTACATCAATCTGTAGTCATCATTAGGAAAATTTATTTCTACCTCCTACATAAATAAAGCTCGGTACACACGTCATTACATGTATCCCAACTTGGTCTAACAACCTGGTCTTTCGACAGATGGTCTTCCATTCTGGTGTCTTTCGACAGATCCTTTCGCTTGAACGTCATATTTGAGCAAATGTCGTTTGTTATAAGACCTCTAATTTGGGCAAATATTGTGTACTGAAAACCATCGACCATCACAGGAAAAAATACTGGGCTCGACTTCTTGATTTTCTGCGAGGCCGGACCTATGGTCAAGGCTCCGTTGAGGACGCTTCTATTAGCATGGTTTGTTTATTTTGCCTTGGGCCGGGACTACGATATGCTCGATGGTCGGTTCTCCTTTGTGGACGCCTACTGACGTAAGTGTGTAGGTACCTTTAGGACACATTTCGTTCCTTGTGCACCGGGCCTAAGGTATAAAATATCTACATATATATAACACTGTTTAGTTTATTATTTATGAGATAGGCAACTGTCAAGGATGTCTTGTGGCTTCTAGAGAAGTGTAAGGTGACAATGTGCAATAATAACATCCTAATTAACATATTGGTCTCGTCATTTCTTGTTTGAGTACCTACTACCTACACACATCTTATTTTTAAGATATTTGTTTGAAAAGGTACTACCTACACACGTCTAAATTAACGTCTTTATACTTGGCTACGTCTTGTTTATTCTTTCCTACTGTAGGTAGGTAGGTAGGTAGGTACCTGAAGTATGAAGTAGGTATGCACTTACATCTTAACTATTATTTTCAGTACTTGAGTTTATGAGTGTAGGGAATAGTAGGTCTGTAACTTTACAAGTACGATAGGTACTTCACTTGCCTACTTTTTTACCGGACCGGTTTGGCCTCACGGCATCATTGCATATTGTGGCTAAATTGCTAAAATGTTTGATGACACCATTCCAAAAAGTAGGTAGGTACGCGTATAATGTATGTAGGTACTACCTACACACGTCTAAATTAACGTCTTTATACTTGGCTACGTCTTGTTTATTCTTTCCTACTGTAGAAAAGTATAAACATCGATTAAATAATAAAAAGAGGTAGGTCCACTTTCAAGAAAAAACACCTCACTAAGTCAGGTATTTTCCTTGGACTACAAAGGTTCTGTTATGACGGCCACTCACCCTCAGACCGTCAGAACGTGTGTGGCGGGAAAATATTTCGACCGATGTCTGTTAGATTGTCTTAGAGACATGGGTCTGAAGATTTTCGCCACTCACTTTCCGACGGTTTGACAGACCGTCTGAGCGTCAATGTCCGACATTACTGAACCTATGAACCATTGTACCTCCTAATTTAGTACAATTTTTTTCTATACCTAGGTACCTAATTAAATACGGAATGAAAAAAGTAATTAAATGAATTGATAACCATTCCTGAGATTTTCACATTAATTTTTGATGGGTAAAAGGATACTGTCAAATAATTACATGGAAGGGAAGACAGTTCTTTACATTTGGCCACACTGAGATATGATCACAGGAATTTTTGGTTTATTGTTAGGTCCTGTAGGTACATTCTCAATTTTCCTCATCACTATAAGACCATCAAGCACTCTTCCAAACACTACATGTTTTCCATCCAAGAAATTGCATTGGGCACAGGTGATAAAAAATTGGCATCCATTTGTGTCCTTTCCACTGTTAGCCTGAAAATAAGAGGGTGAAAAAACAATATTAGGTAGTTTTTTTTTACTAAGTGGTATAACAACTATGAGATGAGGGTCCAATATTTTTGCTCATGTAATTGAAGTTCAAAGTTCACCAAGCCTGTAGTGTACTTTTGCATCTTTATACATTTTTCTAGGCAAGGAACTATTCAAGATGCCTTCTCTTGTTTGTAGAAACCAATTTGGCTTAGAGCTTACCATTGATAACAGCCCTGGAGCATCATGTTTCAGTGTAAAATTTTCATCTGCAAAAGTGCCACCTCCGTATATGCTCATCAGCCCAGTGCCATCTCCCTAAAGAAAGAGAGAAAACATAAATGTTACATTAATTAATAAAATTAATGGTTAGTATGACACTAGTTGCCAACTGAGCAAGAGATAAGGACTTGAACTCTCCATCAGTATTTCTTATGGTGAGGTTTTCTTCCATCTTCTATAATACTTCAGTGAATGAAAATATGTCATTTTTAATTTTTGTAACTTCATAGCTCAAATTTTTACTTACCTTTGTAGGTACTTACATAAATGTAGGTACCTCCATAGAACCCATTTTTAGGTAAGGTACAATTTTAATTTGACTACTTATTTGGTTTGTAAGAGAGTAAAACGTGAGGTTGTATTGTAGAAGAAGATGAAACACATTTTTTCTTGACTTTCAGATTTCACATTCCGGAAACTTTTCATACCCAAAGTATTTCCTCATTTTGGATTTTTCTCCTAATTTCAGAAGCTTTAGCCAGAGTTCCCCGGAATGGTAGTTCTGTCCTCCAAAATGCGCCGAGTGCAGTTTAAACGAGGTCGTATCGTGCGAATCGCTGCCTGTGTGTTTATCGTAGTTCCCCTCCTGTATCTGTTGTTCTCCAAGTCAAATCAACTCCAGTATGAAGCTAGTCTGAACAGGAAATCTCTCAGTGAGCCTGACAAATACATCATTCGAAGTGTGAGTACTTTCATCAGCCTTATTATTGACTGTCAAACTGTTTTGACTTGACGAACGGAGCGCTGCCGCGCTTCTTAACATGAGGCTCAGCAAATTGAGATAAACACTTTTTTGAATGAAAGATTACGTAGGTACCTAAGTATATGTGCAAATTTTGCGCTTTCCCAAGGATAAATTAGGTATCAAGGGCGGTTTGATTTGGGGGCCTAAGATACTATTTCCAATTTTTTATGGCCTTGGGTCGATCTTCTGTTCCAACAGCCACTCGTCTTCAATGTTTAGTGGTAAATTGGTGAATTAACCATAGACCATAACCTAACTGATTTTGCATTTTGCCTAACGAATTCAAATTGTAATTTGGAGGGACCATAGGGAAACGCAATTCCCTGCCCGATTAAGATAGAGCTTTTTCCTTTCTGATGAAAACCCAGGTAAAGCCTGCAAAGTAGGCGAATCTCGAGTCGGATGAGAGTCAACAATTAAGTATCCGAAAAGCATATAACGGTAATGTCACTTCATTGGATGTCTAAAATAAACATAACCTATATTATCGTCAATTTTATCTTCTCCAGCGGCCCGTGTTCAAAGCTGATGGCAAGTTGGGTAATCTAGAGCCACCGCTGGAGCCCTACAAGGAGGGACCTGGGGAGGGAGGCAAGGCCTATCATTTGCCTGAGGCATATAGGGCGGCTGGTGACGCGAGCTTGGGAGAATATGGAATGAACATGGAAACGTCCAACCA